>NW_026267435.1:28605-30179 GCF_000697945.3 Frankliniella occidentalis | reverse complement strand
CCCCCCTGCCTGCCTCCCTCCCACCATCTATACCCCGTCCCCACCCGAACGCGCGCGGGTCACGCTTCGCTCATTGCATGCAAATGATGTTTGACAAGCGGCAGCGGTGGCAGGAAATTAAATATCGCAGATCGCGGATGTTGTTGGCCATCATGTGTGTGTGTGTGTGTGTCGTGTGACACGCTGTACGTGTCCTATGTCCTGGTGATGGGTCCGCCTGCCGGACGGGCCGTTCACGCCAGCCAGTCCATCACATTAGGCGTAGGTGGTGTGCGCCCCCACCTCGCCTCCCTCCCTCCCTCTCTCCCTGCTCCCGAAGGCCTTTCACTCCCCCCGTCTCCTCCCGGAAAATGGCCGAAACAAAAAGCGTTCGCTCCGAAGCCTCGCAACAAAAGGGGCGGCGCGGCGCGCTGCGGGCGTCTGCTCCCTGTTTCCTGGCGTCCCCGGCGCTGCCGCCACGCTCCGCTCTCTTTCTGTCTCTCTCCCCCTTCTCTCTCTCGCTCTTGCTCTCTCTGGACCCCTTTCTCTCGCTCTCTTTCTCCAACCACTCCCCTCCTGTGCTCCCTCTCTCATCTTGTTGGGAGAGATTCTCGCTAAATGATGCATACAAAAATTCATCACCGCGTTACGCGTATCTCTCTTCTTCTTCCTTTACCTCCCCCCCCCCCTTCTTTCACCCCCTCCTTGTGGAGTGGAAGTGGAAAGTGGAGGAGTTGGAGGGAAGGTCAGGGTGGCTCCCGCACACTGATTTGATAATTTGCTGACGAGGTAATCACCACTAAGTGAGACCCCTCCCCTCTCCCCTCCTTGTCCCCTTCTCCCCTGGTAGCCGCGCACACCCGCTCCCGTCCTTATGAATATCATCTCCAGGCGGCTGCACGGTCCTCCGGTGATGCGAAAATATGCAAAACACACCGACTACTGCGAGGCGATCTCATGCCATCGTCGATAATACACGAATGCAGAGTGGAGTCAAACAAGCGCGCCGCGGATTGCGCGCGCCGCGTCGTCGTTTCGCTCAGCGCAAAGTGCATTATTGCGAAAAGCGCCCGGCTCACCCGGGTTTTGCATCGCTCCGTGGGAAAAATTTGAATAGGCGGATGTGGATATGAATAATGTGCCATCGAGTATACACGTGTTTGAACGGGGACTGTTTTCATTTAAGTTTTTCTTTTTTTTCCCCATACACCGAGCACCGACTTAAGTATAGAACGTTGTGGTTCCGTTTCGCCGGTCGCAAAAGTTCTCGTCGTTTATTGCGGAGCCCTCTGCTTGGCTCGGCTACTTGAGCCGACTTGCTAGCGCGCGCGTCCCGCGGATCAGCAGCGCCGCGAGGATGGGCGTCTTTACTCCGACAGTGACTCCTCGCGCCGTCACGGCGACAAAGTTTCATCATTATCTCCCCTCCCCCTCCGCCACCTCCTCCACCTCCCTCGCCTGCCGGCCCGCGCGTGTACCCGCCGCGCCGCGCTGCTCTGCTGCTCGGCCTTCCATCACGGAAATTGCGAATGCCCAATGAAGCCGCCCTTGTCTTGAGGCGCCAATGGGGATCTTGATAGGAGAGAGAGAGAGAG
>NW_026267435.1:12031-28555 GCF_000697945.3 Frankliniella occidentalis | reverse complement strand
GAGAGAGAGAGAGAGAGAGAGAGAGAGAGAGAGAGACGAAGAATAGCGACGTTCGGGCACTATTATTGTTCGTCCGGCTTGGGCTGTTTCTGCGGTGGGCGCTGGACCCGAGCCCTCCTCCTTTAGCCTCTGTTTACGTCGCGTGGAGTTGTCGCGCGCATCTCGACAAAGAATCAATGCCCGGCCCTCCTCTCTGCCCTGTTATAGGGGAAGGGAAGGGGGAGATCGAGAGGCGATAGACGGGCAGGGATGCGCGACCCCGGCGGCCCCTCGGTGCGCGTCTATTGCTCCCAAAAGGAAGTCATAAAGTGCGCGCCGCGGCGGTTGTCGCGGAGGGGTCGGTCCTGGGCCCTGTGGGCTGGCCGGCGCGGGAGGGTGGTGAGGAGTATGGGTCTTCCCCCTGGCGGGGTGACGGCGCGAGCTGCTGCTGCTGCAGCCGGAGAAAAAGGAGGTCTGTCGCGGCCCTGCTCAATCCCGTAGTTTTCGAAAGGGCTTCCGCCGGAAGTCGTTTCCGGTTTCGTTATTTTCGACGCGCGTGCCCCTCGTCTGGTGCGTCTTTGTGCCGTCGTCGGGGAGGGTGCGGCCGCACTCGCCCTCGTCGTCATCCTCGCCGCTGGACGGTCACCCGCCTGCCCCACCTCGGCCGCCGGGGCGCCTGCGAGGTAGGCAACCCGAGGACACGCCTGCGCGGCGGGCCTGCCTTCAGCGGCCGTCGGGCGCGCACCCTCTACAGGCCGGGCAGGAGGAGGACTCCAAACGAGGACAAAAGGGAATCTCGCCTTTACACCGCAACTGTTTCTCTTTCCTCTCTCTCTCTTTTTTTTTTTCGTGTGATGCCCCTTGTGTGTATGTGTGGCCCCACCGGGACACGCCGTCCGTCCTACGGTCATCGCGCCCTGGCTAAGGGTCAGGCCGGGCCGACCTCATCGGGGAGGGAATCTATCGCTGGGACCGGCCGGAGCGCGGGGCGGAGTGGGGAAGGGCGGGGCGGGGGGCGGAGCGGGCGGCGGAGCGGGGTTACGACGAGGCGTCGTTATGGGGAGGCCGTGCTGTCGCGGGGCGGTTTGTCGGCGAGCGATACATTCATAACCTCCGCACTCCCAGCTCCCCCGCCGGCGGGGAGGAGGGGAAGGCTGCCTCTGCTTTGGCGCCGGGAAAGAGTCTGACGCGGTCCTCGCGCGGGGCGGTACAGCGTCCTCCTCCTTCTTTGCCCGCTTAGCCGCCACGGACTTCAGCTGAGGCTCGGGTTGCGGCTGCGGCTGGATAACCTGATGATCGATCCACTAAAACTTTTTGGGGGGGAATTATGTCCGGGCATTTGTTGGCGCCGGGCAAGCCCCTGCTCGCCCTGCGAAGGCACTGCGAGGGTTGGCGGGCGGGGCTGGTTGGTCTGAATTATGTCCTGTCAGCGGACTCCCTTACCCCCACCCCAGGCCGGGGACGGTCGGGCGGCACACGCGACTGCTCCAGCGCTGCCTCCAGCGATGCCCAACGGGTGCCTCTATGCTCGCGTCAAATCAGCCTCGACTGATGTGGAGGCTGAAGTGAAGACGGCTTTGCCGCTGTGCTCGCTAAGGCATAATTTCGAAAATTCATATCGAGATTTATCGTTTTGATGCGATGTTAACTGTGGGTATACCGCCACCGCGGACTCACGTTTTATGCACGCTGGGCTTAATCACCATTATACTGTCGCAATGACTTTATACTAAGCGACATACAAAGCGATATGCGCGCCACTCTCAGTAGCCGACAAGGAAAAGAGAGAGTGCGGCGAGTATGAAGGACCGTGTGCGGGAGCAGGGGCAGGGAAGGGGGGCTTGTGGAGAATAAAAATAAATTGCGACCGTCCGCGAAAGTGATGACGAAACCGGAAAAGAGAGATAAAAAGGAGATGGCTTGGGGGGTGGGCGGGGAGGGGGGGTAATTCATTTGTCCGTGAGTGGGGGGTGGGAAGGGGGAGGATGGAGGGGAGACTGGGCGATATCAATAACTTAACTCACTTACGATAAACGAATTGGCTAAGGAAGTTGTGTACATCGACCTTGCTCCGGCTCACCAGCAGCCACGGTCCAGCGAAACGGGGGAAGTCCCGACACCGCTGCGAGCGTTGTGCTAACGGTCGGGCATTTCACCTGGCATTCAAGTCACCTGGCTCTATGGCGGTGGTAATTAGAGCCAACTCCGTAAGGGCTTTGTGCAAATAATAACACTCAAAAGAAATAACTGGCTGTAATGCTATCTTGTTTCGCCCCCTCCGTCCCGCGTCGCCGCGTCGGCAGCGGCGGTAGGAGGTAATTGAATAGGAGATGGACGTTGATACGCTAATAAGAGCCGCGCAGCCCCCGGCGGCACGGGACGGGGTGAAACAATTGCATCGCAGAGCGAGAGAGAGAGAGAGAGAGCGAGGGCCGGAAGACGAGACGGAGCAGCGGGAGGGAGAGAGACAGAGAGGAGGGGGCTGCTCACTCTCAGCCCGCGTGTCGGTTCTCTTTGTCGGACCAACAGTCCGGGGTGGCGCTTCATTCACTTGCAAATATGCAGATGCTTGGGCGTCCCGCCGCGCCCCGCCACGCCCCGCCACGCCCCGCCACGCCCTTGGTTCGCCCCGCCCCGAGCTGACGACACGGATAGGGCTGGCCCGCGAGAGTGGTGGTCCTTGAAACACTTTTTACCCTTCTCGTTTTCCACCGCCTTTTACCGTATTATTTTTGTCGAGCCATTTGGTTTCCTTTGCTACTCGTCAGTATTGCATGATGAAAGTAAATAAGTTTTGTGGCAAGCATCTTGTGAATTTCTGTGCATGTGCGCATCGCTATAGTTGGCATGTGGAGGTTTCTGCGGTGGCGCTCATGGGATGTTGGTGCGGAAAAGGGGGGAGGGAGTGAGGGGGTGGGGGGTGAGCTGAGGGGCACATCCAAACCGCAGTCCTTAGCAGCTCACTGACGGGTTGCCGCGGTCGCGTCCGAGACGCGCCTCACTGCCGATCGCTCTCGGCGCCGCTGTCTCAGCAGCACCCCTTCAGCCACCCCTCACGCAGCCTCCGCGGGATGGATTTCACAAAGCCCGCGCGCCACGCAGACTTAGACGTGCCCCCTCCCGCTCGTCTCTCTCGCTCCATCTCGTCTCTCTCTCCCTTGTCTCGCTCTTCTCTCTCCTCCTCTCTCCAGGCAGCTCCGAGCTCCCACTCCTGCAGGGGGTAGGGGGGGGGGGGAAGGTGACATTACCTCTGCCGCACATGTCCCGCTCTCTACACAAGACAGACACACTCCGGAGCTTCCTCAACTGACTGTGAACATGATGGTTTCTGTGCAAAATGCATCGCATTGTACATTGCTTAGCATCATATTAACCCTCAAAATCCGATGATAAAACCCCCAAAAAAGATTACGTTCGTAAGTTCTGAGCCTAAGACTTTAGAATATTTTGCTCTCGATGAGCCAAGACAAAGGAACATAACACGAAAGTTGTGATTAGGGTTTGTTGAGCTCACTAGTTTTCTTTCAAGTTTTAAAACACACATTTTAAAAATTTACGTCGAAAAACTTGAAGTTTTCTCGTAAATGTAGAATCTTTTAGAGTACTCGTTTTTCGTTTTTCCTCTGTCACTGGTTGTCACTAGTACGGACGTCGCAGAGTGAGCGACAGGTATGAGGCCGTGATGAAACCTGAGCGGCGGCAGCAGCAGTGGGGACGGCGCAGCAGGGCTCCGGCAGGACGCAATAAAAGTGGAGAGCAATAAGCCGGCAGGTTAGAGGGAGTGGCGCCGCCCTGGGCCACCCCCGGCCCGCCCCGGGCACACCCTCGCATACCTGGGAGCTAACCAACTGAGGGCCGACACTTCACTACCAGCTCGTATAGGGGCCGGGTACAAATAAGGGCGGTTTACGGGAATGGGGGGCGTACTTTCACCACGACCCCACTGCAAAAGAATATGATGGAGCACTGTGGTTAACAATCAGGGAGAGAAAAACAAATATCTTACAAACGCGAGCTCTAAAATAAAGTTTGAAAAGTGCGGACGTCAACCCCTAAGGATGTAAATGCTAGTATGATTTGTGCGCGAACCCTTCGATCCCTCCCTCTTCGCCTCCATCCCCTCCCTCTCCTCTCCAAGACCGTCAGGGTCGTGGCCAGGTGCACCTGGAGGACGGCGACCTAAATTAGTAGAGCCAGCAGGAGCGGATATGAAAAGGGGGGGGGGATTCAACGCGTTTGGAAATCGGACATCGGAGCCGAAAGGGCTCTCCGGTGGCAGCGACGCGGTGTAGGGAAGAGGGAGGGGTGCGTCCTTGTAGGCCCGGACCCATGGGCGGCCGCAGCCGTGATCGGAGAGCGATACGCTGCAAAAGTGGACCCTGAAGGGCGGCGCAATGCCCCACGCGCGTCCTCAAGGACCCCCTTCTCGGAGGAGAGGAGGGTGCTCTGACGCGGCGTTGAGGGCGCAGCGGCGGCGACACACACAATGCCGCAAATGGATCTTTGAAACACGCGCGCTCCGCTTCCACTGCCGACCGCCGGCCCGGGATTTCGCTTGCTTTCTTGCTTTTGTATGTGTCTGTTCGCTGGGCATCTTTCTCTCTCACACACACTATCTATCTATCTATCTATCTATCTATCTATCTATCTATCTATCTATCTCTCTATCTATCAACAATACTTCTATCTATCTATATCCCCCTCTGTCTCCCTTGCGGACACCCGGAACAGTGCCCTTCCCGGTCACCCTTCTGCCCTTCTGTTTATCCCCCCTTTGCCGCGCCGCTCGCCACGTCCGCAGTCTATAAAGAGAACCACGAGCTGCAAACAAATTTGCACCACCGCCACCGCGCCGCGCGCTTTGAGAAAGGAGACGACGACGTGGGGTGTGGCGAGGCCTGTGTGGAACGCCCGTCTCGAACCCACCCCGCCTTGCCCAACCCCGCCCTGCCGACAAAGCTTGCGTAACTGAGACGGTCTATCAATGCATATCAATTCCTTCCCCCTTCCATTCGCCCTCTCCCGCTCGAGAAGCCAGTCCCCGAAAGGCACTTGGAGGAGGCGGGCTGGCCCGGCAAGGTGGGGTGGGGTGGGGCGGTGTAGGGCGCTTGGGCTGCAATTACGGGCAGCTTAGTAAAACGAATGTGGCAATCTCGAACTTGTGACGTCCCTCCCGAACCTGCGAAATGCGACATATCTCTCAGAGAGCGTGACCCGGGGGCGTGACTTTGTGTGTCACCCCAACGTCTTTTGAGTGCGCGAGTGTGCGGCGAGGAGTGAGTGACCGTTACGAGTGCGACAGGGACGGATGGTGGGGCCGACTAGCCGGCCGTGTTATCACTTTATTTTCACTAAGGCAGCCGGGAGTGCTGCCCGGTCACCCCGTAGACGCCACGAACCGAACACTTTTCACCATTTATTTCTCCGGGATAGCCGGGGTAGCTTTGTCCCTGTCGCGCCGCCGCCTAACGGCCCGCGCCCGCTTCGCGCCCGCCCGCGTCACTTGTAGGGGTGCGGGGCGGGGGGTGAGGAGGACCTCAAGTTCGCTGACGCTAACTCGGAGGAGCGCGGCGGCGGCCGGCCGACTAACTCACTAACTAACTCTGCGTAAGTAGTGGGTGATGACGGGAGCGGGGTGCGGGCGTGTTGTAGGACCTGGCTTTGCCCCCCCTCCCTTCCCCTTCCCCGCGTGTTCCCACGACCGTCGCCTCATGAGTCGCGGGGCCACCATCCAGTGCGCCCGAGTACACTCGGTTGGTCACGACACACAACATCCACCCTCTCTCTCTCTCTTTCTCGCTCCCTCGCACCCTCGCCCTTCAACAACCACCCACCTAGTCTGGCGCAATCAGCACCGACGAAGCCTTTCTCTGTGTCTGTCGCTGTCTCTCTCTATCCCTCCCACTCTTTCAGACTCTTCTCTATATGGCTGTTATACTTCCTTTTGTTCCCTATTTACTCACTATTTCTTCACTGAAATGGATAAAAAAGGAAGGGGGCGGGGATGAGTAACAGCACCAATCTAGGCTTGTTTCCACATCTGTGAGTCCAGATTATCTCCAGGAGATAATGGAGTTGCCAAGAGAGAGAGAGGCTGCTGACCGCCACGCCGGAGGACCCAAAGGAAAGGACCCCCGCTTTATCCCCCCGAAAAACGTCGTCTCTGCCTTGAGTTACGGGGGACTCGGTGGCAGAGACTGGCGTAGCGGGGTGAGGTGACGCCCCTCCCCCTCCCCTGCAGCAGCGCCAAACCCAGCCGAGCTTGGGAAGCGCTTTCGACTTTCATTGCAATGAAATTAATGATCTTATCTCTGCCCCACCTCCGGGCCCGGGCTCCTCTCATTACTCCTCTCCGCCCCTCTCCTTTTCTCTTGGGTCGTCCTTCCTGCTCCTTTACTTTTTTGTTATTTCCAATTTCCCGCGCTCTTGGCCCGCGCGCTTCGTTTTCCATACTCCACGGGCGAGTGACTTTGGAACTCATCCTTGCCCGCCCCTCATCCCCCACCCGTGGCAATGGCAAAACATCTCTCTCCCCCTCCCCACTCCTCTCTGTAAACCCGTATACCTGCCATTTACCCCCCCCCCCTGTTAGGACGTACTATTTTTGTGGGAGCGCCACACTCCCTCAAAGCAGGGCATTCATGGCGCGGCCCTTATAGGAAGGGCTGGCGCCTGCCTGTCCGTCCGTCCGTCCTGCCCGCCCGTCTGCCGTTCGGCGTGACATCGCGATGTCCGCGCGCCGTGCTGCGGTGCGTGGCGCGGCCCGGGCCTGCCCGGCTCCAGCCCGAGGGCCTTGTTAGTGTCAGCTTACCGTGCCGCCGCGCCAGTTCCTGCTGTTTGCGCCTTTCAACCCCTCCGCGTCTCCCCTCCCCTACCCCAATCTCCCCATCCCCTTTCCCACCCGTCACCGCACCCCGCGCCGGCCGGGTCCGTGCAGCCGCCGGGCCCGAGGGACTTGTCGTCACCATTTCGTTGTCAATGATCGTGTTTATCTCTTTCTCTCCCGTGCCATCTACTCCTACCTCCCTTTCTCTCTCCCTTTCCCATTTTTACCTCTCTGGATTTTGCTCGGTCATTTGACAATTTTTCTGTCTTTTCACTGCTTCTCTTACCTCTATCATTGCGTGACTATGATTATTGTCTTATTTTCTACATATTTATTGTCTTATTTTCTACATATTTATTGTCTTATTTTCTACATATGTTTTCTTTAGAAAACCTTTCATTTATCTATGTAGAAGTCCCAGTACTTCTACATGTAGTCATATGTACATGTACTTATATTTGCACTTATGCATGTACTTAAAAATGTACTTATACACGTACTTATTGGCTGAGCGATTAGCGAAGCCCATTACTCCACTGACCGAAAAAGCTTCATGCTGTTTGTCTGTTTGTCTGTCTGTATTGCAGGATAACTCGAGAAGGAATTTAGGTAGCGATCTGGGAATTTCAGGGTCGTTTTGTATCACAAAAAGACAGATCGAGTTCGAAGATGAGCATTCTAGCTCAAAAATTGACTTTAAAAAAAAATCAAAAACCACAGGTCGCAAAATATATTTTTTTACTGAATATTTTTTAATGGGTTTCTAAGGGGTAACCCGTAAAAGTAGACCCCTGTGGACGACAATTTCGTCCGTTTTGCTGTACCGTGTATCGTTTGGGTGCTAGAAATCATTTCTTGACGAAAATAAGGTGAAAATGACCAAATGGTCTACTAAATTGTAGAAAAGGTCTTCAAATCGATAAATTGTACCGGAAGTAGTACTTAATCTACACATCTGGCGCTGAACTACGCCCTCCTTTGGGCGCAAGGGTCCCTTAATAATCTACTATCACTAAAACGTTGATTTTGAGATAAAATCTGTCAAAATCAGAACTTTGAATGAATATCTTTTTCGAATAACAGAAGTTTTATTTCTCTTATTTTAGAGTAATAAAGTCCCCGACTGCTGTTAGCATGGCAAATTTGGGGGGCTCGAAGGCTCTATTGCCGTATACACTCCTGTTAACTCGTCTCGGGTGTCAGCGCCGCAGGCCTGGCTATATGTGCGACAGGCGCGTCGCAGCGTAACAGTGTTTCGTGACATATCGCGAAGCCTGTTACGCGAGACGTGGTCTGGCGTAAATATAGCTAGTGCATGTGTACTTATGCATGTACTTGTACATGTACTTATACACGTACTGATACATGTACTTATACATGTAGTTCATAATGATCTATGTCATTACAGCGAACAGGTAGAGCTTTGTCGCGGCTTTGAGCGCCACCCCGTCCGGTACCGCCCCCTCCCCCTCCGGACCAGAGGGAGAGGGAGGCCGTGTCGATGTTATCTGGTCCGCCTCATATCGGACGTGCGCCGCGCCGGGGAGGGCGAGCGAGCGCTCCCGGATATTTAAGCAGGGAAAATTCGCACGCGTGTGCTTGAAATTAAAAGGAGAAGGGGGTGCGTTGCTTAGGCTGGGGTGGCCGCGTGGGTGAATCTCGGCAAACAAGCAATGGCGGATAGCGGTTACATTACGTGTATTATTATACATTGTTTGCTTGAACGTCATCTTATAAATGAGAAGCGATGTGAAAGTTGACGTCAGAAGGAGGGAAAGCCTTAGTATACGCTTTTATAATGTGTTAATCCGTAGTGAGGCGACACCGCATCATAAATTTCAGATGGTGGACCCTCTGAATCTTTCATCAAGTCTTTCTTGCGAATGGCATTTCGCCGCCGCCGCCGTCCCCTTTGAGTGCGGTCAGCGCGGCCGGGCGGAGCGGGGACGGCGATGATCAGCTCGTCATTAAAGGGCGTGCCGTGCCGGTGTGGAGGGCGGGGTGGGGTTGTAATAGACCATTGAAGAGAGCCCCGCCGGCCGGACCGTCGCCGAGGCGGGGCGGGGTGGGCGCCCCGGGGGCGCCACCGGCAGCAGCATATTGCCCAGGGGAATATCGCCATTCACTGGGAACAGCGAGTGAAATGAATGCGGGGCCAGGGCGGCGCGGGGCGGCCCTATCCACCCATCTACCTGACCTCTAGCGCGTCCACGAGGACTCCACTGCTGTTAGACGACAGAAACAGGTACACAGAAACTTCAGAAGATCTGTACTGCAGTAAATTTAAGTTTAAAAAAAACTTTTCTTAAAGGAGCGTGATTGGGTAGTTTGTTCACTAAAATGGGAGAAAATGTTCCACTTGCGAGCAATGATGGAATCGATGAGATATTTCTACATAAGGATTTGTCCACGCAATAGAACCCTTAACTTCCGTAACAAATGTGTATTTCCTTTGTCTCTAGGATTATATTTTACTCAAGAATACAGTTCTTTTCTCCTATATTTCCTCGTGATTGTTTTTTTATTTTATCTTTTGTTATTTCCTTTAGTCCCTAATGTCCGGCGGCTCTCGAACCCTACTGCGGCGCCAATCCTTGACGCGCCCGCGCACCACGCCAGCACGTTCGACCCCGTGACGCCCGGAGCAAGCGGCTTAGCCATGATTTCCCGCAGGAATCGCTCCTCGACGAAAGGGGCGCTCCGTGTAATGCGCGTGTGTGACACACGGATGGGCACTATAGACACAGCAAAAAACAGATCAAACCGTTCCAAAAAAAATAAAATAAGGAAAAATAAGATAGATGAGAAAGTAACGAAGTACATCTGTACTTTTTGGACCATAGAGAAATCAAATGTTGTAGTCAAGTATGGCAAAAAAACAAAATCTTGCTGATTGATTAATTTAGTCTACAATGTTATTCTTTTAAGGTTTAAGAAAAATATTTTAAAAACAAAATTCTCCAAAAGTGACGGTTATAGATTCGAGCTGTATAGGTAAGGTCAGAAAGAGGGGAGAGTTCGGGGGAAATGGGCATAATCTTATCGGATGCGTTGAGAGCTTTGCAAAATGTTGAGGAGTGAAAAGACGTCAGCGGTGGCGGCAGCCCGCAACACTGAATGGCATCTCGCCTCACTGCGTCTGTTGAAGAGAGAGGAAGGAGGGGGGGGGGGAAGTCGGAGTCATGGAACAGAGAGGAGAAGAGAGAGAGAGAGTGAGAGAGAAGGAGAGAGAGAGAGAGAGACGCGGGCGCACTGTAGAGCAGAACGCTTCGGGTCTGAGGCCTTCCTCGTCTGTCTGTCCCCTTTTACATATGGGGAGCCCCTTTCGTCGAAAGAGGATACGTTTCCTTCTGTGCTTCCAAAAGTCTAAGGCTGTTCGAGATTTTCTTTTTGTATCAACACGGAGAGGAAAAACAAATTACCTCCACCTCCTCTCAGTTTCTGGGTGAAAATAAATAGTATAAACGTCTCGTCGCGGCGCGAGACCCCGAAAGTCCATATGTATACGCTTGCTATTTGCAGGGCGAGAAAAGCAGCCCGACTCTCCGAGACGCACGTTCCGCGCAAGCGAAAGAACACTCGAAGGAATGGGAAAAGATGTATTTCCTTGTTTGCCGTCGGCCTGGTCCGTCGCCTCCGCCCTGGGTCCTGGAAGTAGGCCGGCCGGGCTGTCGGCACACACGGGGGGCGCGAAGGGGGGAAAAGGAAGACTTGGAAACAAAGAAGGGCTTTGTCGGGCAAACAGCGCATCCACTGCGAGGCACTGCTGTTGGGTCGCGAGAGCGAATCACGTCGCGATCCCTTCGATCGGTCTGTCCGTCCAGCCGCCGCCCGCCCTTCGCCCTGCTGCTGCCGCCGCTGCCGGTGTAGTGCGTGTTCTCCCTTGACACCGCCCGCGCCGCTGGTCCCGACCGCGCTCTCACCTCACTTGTTGCTGTTCATGAGCCCCGGGAGACCTGCCTGCCCCGCCCTGCCCCGCCCTGCCCCGCCCCGCTGCTGCTGCGATTCACTCTGCTCGCTTTGCACCCCCAGAGGCCACCACCGCGCAGCGCCGCCTCGGGCTGCCGCGTGGGGAATCATCCTCGTGATCCATCCACACCACCAGCAGTCTCTCCGGCCGGACGGGCACGGCTGGATGTGGTGGATGTGCGTGCAGAAAGAGCTTGCCAAAGCGTGCACAAAAGTGCGCGCGCCCTCAAGCGGCGCTCCGCCTCTGCGTTATTTTATTTTGTCTTGTCTCCGTTTGTTTCTGGCGCTGAGGTGCCGCGAACAATGGAACAGCGGCGCCGCGTGGTCGCGTAATGTAATTAAAAGTAATTAAAACATGTCGAAATTTGAGCAAAGGAAAAATTTAATAGATTGAAATCCGTTTGGATATTTTTAAAATAAATTTGTCGGATAGCAGGTTATGCATGCATCCACTTAATTTGGCTCGTGGACTCGACATGAGATGTCAATATGTCACTTTTGTTAATCACGTTGACAGTTGACCCGCTGGCACACGTTTTCTCAACATCGATGTGCCTGTTCCCATGGGCGAGGTTCGTCGTCGCGAGAGCTAACCCGGTCCTGGATGTCTCCTGCGCCCCCACCACGCCGCGCCTCATTAGACTAAGTGCTCAGGCAGCCCGGCCGCTCCCCGTCGCGACTTCTGAAACAATTCGATGGGGGCCGCGGTGCAGGGGCGGTGCGGGGGCGGGCGTCTGTTGTGATGTGGTGTGACGGCCAGCCAGACGCGCAGACAGCAGCAGTAGTCCCACCGCACCCAAGCCCAGGCAGCGTGTAGTCGTCGGGACCGTTCCGATACTACCCTAGGATGGCGGTACAAATTACATGGCATCCTATTTAAGATCACGATATCACTATTGGAAGTTCATTGGGAGAGCACCCAATGACACTTTTTACCCCCGGTGTACAAATAACAAGTTTCCCTTTGAACTTGCCTAACCTAACCTAATTGGGGGGAGACATAATATTTGGTCCCCCCTCCCCTCTTTCTCCGAAGTATTTAAACGGTCCCCAGGCGCTGCGCCGACGAGGCTCCATCCCCTGCTGCATGCCACCACCTGATTCGTCGGTCGCTGCAGGCTCAGCCAGGGGGGCCTCCCCCCTTTGTCTGCTTGTCTGCATGCCAGGAGGGGCCGTATAGTTGGGGGCCGAAGGGCCCCGTCTGGCCCGGGGAATGCAGACATCCTCATGCATAATTAATAGGAATCCTTGCGAGGCATTCTTCCTCTTTCCCCGGGATCTGCATCGTGGCACGAGCGTAACTCTACCCCCCCCCCCCCTCTTTTCTGTCTGTAGGCAAGAAGGGGGCTCATTGGCCACTCAATCGCGACGCGATGGAACAACACTAGACCGTAGTGAGAGAGAAAGATATAGAGAGGGGGGGGGGGGAGCCGAGCGCTACTACGTCGAAAGTAATCTGTGCTGCTTGTGGGTCGAGCCAGGGGCTATTTGCTTGGCCGCGCGTTTGAAGAGGGAGAGAGGATCCTCTGCTCCCGCCACCCAGCGGCGTATGGAGCGAGCGAGCGGTATGACGGGGGGGACACTGCCAAAAATATGTACATATGAGGTGCGGGTCGCTGGGTTTTAATAACGTTTCATATATGTGAAATCGCAGTGAGAGTGTGAAATTGCTGGCGCGGGCGAGCGCGCGCGCGTGTGTGTGTGTGTTTTCCTTTTCTGTCTCGGACGCAAAAAGCTATGTGTTATGAGCCGACCGCGCATCTCTCCCGCGGTTTCTCTCTCTCTCTCTCTCTCTCTCTCTCTCTCTCTCTCTCTCGTACTCTCAGCTGTGCAACACCCGGGCAAGTGGGCCGACTTAAAATTCAATATTTCCTGTGAAAGAGAACCGCTAAGTACTAAGATTGTGGTCCACCAAGTGCAGTAATACGTCCCGATCGGGAGACGAAAAGAAATTATGGTGTTCAACAATACCACCGAAAATAAAGAAGAGTTGTAAATCTACAGGCGCCCGTGAGAGGTTAGGTGACCAATTCACTGCCTACTGAAACTACTCGGCTTGGACTATTGGCACGGCGCCTGACTGTCAACACAGCACAAATTGTAAAGAAAACAAGCAGAAGGAAAATGAGCAGTAACGATGTTTGCCCGAGCTGCTTACAAAAAGTGCAGTCCGATGGTGCATTATGTATCAATGGATGCAAGTTGCACTTCGGCGCGTGTGCTGGAATAGCAGAGGGCAGCTGGAGAAAGGCAGACCGCACCAACTGGAAGTGTGTCAGCTGTCGTAAACCTAACGACAAGCCGGCGGACAAGCCAATCACAGCAGAAGAAATGCGGAAATTCATGTCTGCAATTGATGAAAAGTTAAAACCCATCCAACGAATAGAGAGCATAGACAATAGTGTGAAAGAACTGAAAGAAAGTGTTGACTTCATGAGTGAGAAGTATGATAGCATTCTGAAGAAGAGTGAAGAACAAGAAAAAACCATAAACAGTCTCAAGGTTCAAGCAGAAGAGAATGAAAAAACAATAAACAACTTAAAAATAAGGTTGAGAGAAAGTGAACAATATGCTAGGAATAGAAATATTGAGTTTAGTGGTATTGAAGAGGTGGAAGGTGAAGACCTAGAGAAAATCATGGGTAAAATTGCAGAAAAACTTTCGGTCGAATTAGACTCCTATGATATTGACATCATGCACCGAGTAAAATCTAGAAATGAGAAGGAGCCATCAAAAGTAATAGTCCAGTTCAGTCAAAGAAAAGTACGTGATCTGTGGTTACAAAGTAAGAAGTACAGAGTAATTAGAAGCAACGAGGTTACTGATGGCACAGCTCCAAACAGGGTCTACCTCAACAATCACTTAACCCCTGAATGGAAACAATTACTATGGAAAGCAAAGCAACATGGAAGGCCCAGAGGTTACGAAATAATTTGGCACAGTGGCAGCAAAATATATGCAAAGAAGAACAAGTCGGAAAAGAATGTGATCACCATTGAAAGTGAAGAAGATTTTATAAAAATGATGTAATGCTGTGATAATAAAACTAGTCAACCTTACTTATAAATAGAAATGGCTGTGAACACAGAAGCTAGTCTTAAAGAATATCTTTGTTCTGTATCCAATAAATATACACAAAATCTGAAGATTGTGCATTTAAACGCACAATCACTAAATAATGTTTCTCATTTTTCTGAATTCCATTATTTATTTGTCAAGAGCAACATTGATATAGTTGTTGTTAGTGAAACATTCTTCCATGATGGTAGCAAGACGGATATGCCAGGCTATAACACATTCTTTGTTAATAGGAGAAACAAAAGAGGAGGTGGAGTTGCCATTTACATTAAAGATAACATCAAAGCTAAAACACTATGCAAATCACAGGGTGAAAGTTTGCATCCGGAATTTGTCATGATGGAGATTATAATCCAATCCGAAAAAATTCTACTTATGGCTATGTATAGACCACCAAAGGTAGGACACCTGGACGAGGCTATGTCAGAGTTGTATCAGCATATGAGTGAATACAAGTACACAATACTGTGTGGCGACCTGAATGCAAGATTTGGTAGTGGGTCAGACGAAACAAAAAACCTGGAGAATATGTTACAATTATGCAATCTGGATCCACTACCCTTTAGTGCAACCTATCATATAAAAGATTGTGATTCAACTCTGGATGTGATCGCAACAAACTGCAACAACTTGGTACTTTATTTTGGGCAACAACCCGCACCTGGTTTCTCGAATCATGACTTGATAGCCTGTGTATTAAATTTAAAAAGACCAAAGCAGCAGCAGCAGCATATAACATTTAGAGATATGAAGAACTTTGAGCATGAGAAATACATTGAAGATATAGAGAATCTTGATTGGAATGAAATGTATAAGACCACAGATATTGATGAGAAGATGTTCATCTTTAACAATAAAATACTACAAGTTATTAACAAACATGCACCATTAAAAACAATAAAGGTCAAAAATAAGGATGAGCCGTGGATGAATGGGGATATACATGAGCTGATAAGCAGAAGGGATAAAGCAAGAAAAAAGTGGATAAAAAGCAAAAAAGAAGACCATTTTGAAACTTTTAAAAATCTCAGGAATAAAACCAAACAAGAAATAAGAAATGCCAAGACAAAGTACTTCCATGAGTTATTTGATAAGAATAAAAATATGAAAGACATGTGGAAAACAATAAAATCTATGGGAGTCAACAAACCAAAAGAAGAGAGCGTAAACACAGATATCAAAGCAGACCATCTGAACGTATACTACAGGGATGTAGGGAAGCCAAAAGACACTCAGCGAAGTGTAAGAGTTACTCAAGACTATTATAACAAACAAAGACCTGAGTATGATACATTCCATTTCAGATATGTCTTGCCATATGAAATCCAAGATGCAATTAATAGTATCACTTCACTAGCTGTAGGTCCGGATGGTATACCTATTAAATTTATCAAGTTGGCGCTAGACTCCATGCTGCCAGTACTGGATCATCTCTATAACTTTTGTCTACAATCAAGTGTCTATCCTATCATATGGAAAATGGCAAATATCAAACCCCTACCTAAAGTGAAAGAACCGAAAGAATACAAAGACTTCAGGCCAGTCAGCATCATCAGTTGCCTAGGAAAAACTTTAGAAAAATTAGTTCACAAGCAAATTGTTGAATACCTCAACAATAACAACATTATGTCACCTGTACAATCCGGATTTAGAGAGCACTGTGGCACAAACACTGCCCTTATAAAAGTTGTCGATGATGTGAGGAAAGCCATTAACGAAGGACAGTTGACAGTAGCTGCACTTCTGGACTTAAGTAAAGCATTTGATTGCGTTGACCATAATTTACTGACAGCAAAGCTAAGATCATTCGGTTTCTCCGACTCAGTCCTAATTTGGATGCAAAACTATCTTGGTGACAGATTCCAACGCGTCTCCTTTAACGATATACTACAATCGGAGTGGGAGAAAATACTCTATGGTGTGCCTCAGGGAAGTGCCCTTGGACCGCTGTTGTTTTCGTTGTATATCAACGATTTGCCATCTGTTCTAGAAAAAGATTGTAGTATTCACCTGTATGCTGACGACATCCAACTGTATACACATTTTAAAATCGAACATATACAACGGGCAGTGGAGTTGATTAACAAGCAAATTCAGAACACCACAGAATACTTAGAAGACCACTGCCTGTATGTTAATCCAGCCAAGACTCAACCGATCATAATGGGGACAAACGTCTACATAAATCAAATAAATCTAGAAACAGCTCCGAAAATAAAAATCAATAACCAAGAAGTGGATTACTGCACAAGTGTTAAAAATCTGGGCATGACAATCGACAATACCTTATCTTGGAAAGAGCAAACTTATGGCACGGTGAAGAGGGTCTTTGCCTCGCTAGCTATTATAAAAAGAAATGTCGACAGTATACCACAGAACATCCGAAAGAAGGTAGTACAGGCGTTAATAATGCCAATTATTGAATATGGTCTTTGTGTGATGACTGACATCAGTAAAGAAAACATGAACATTCTTCAAAGAGCACAGAACATGTGTGTGCGCTTTATCTTTGGCGCTAGGAAGTCTGAGCACATCACACCCTATTTTAGGGAATTAGGCTGGCTTAAAGTAGCTGATAGGCAGACACTATTCATAGCCAACTTAGCCTGGAAGGTCATCAAATTTAAAGTGCCCAGCTACTTGCATGAAATGTTTAAGTACACTTCGGAGGA
>NW_026267435.1:10485-11293 GCF_000697945.3 Frankliniella occidentalis | reverse complement strand
TCTCTCTCTCTCTCTCTCTCTCTCTCTCTCTTTCGCTCTCACTCTCTCTCTTTTTCTCTCCTCTTCATTTCTGTCGCTCTACCATGCGCTCCACACGCACAGACACAGAGCGTCGAGCTTCACCTTTGGAAACGAGCTCCTGGAACGCCGTGACCTTTGGCACTGCTGTAGTATGCGGGAGGCTTTTCTACCTCGTGTGTTTCTCTTGCGTCAGCCTATGACAGCGACAGCCCGTCTCGGCTAGAAAGCCACGACCCTTTTAAAAATAAAAGAGGCGTTGAAGTTCTTTAGTTAACCGTAGATGCACTTCGTACCCGGTTTCGTTTGCAGTGGTGGTTTGCACTCAGAAGAACCATGTAAACAACAAAAAAGGCATAAAGTATAAAGCCGTACGAGTCCTGTGTGTTCGTTGTTTTTCGGGCACAAATCAAAACGACGTGCGAGCCTGCTTGCAGGCTGATTTTCTTAAGACAAGGGAGGCAAAGTGAAGTTCTGAACAGTTGTGCCAGATATTTGCGAGAAAGGTGGGCACATGGGACCCCCTCATCCAGATTTCTGTTATTCGATCGTTGGAGATAGAGTGAGACGGAGATAAGAAGAAGGAGCACGGCCAGGACTAGGACCAGGAGGACGGCTATATATTTCACTGGGAGAAAGAAGCTGACACCTCCAGCAGCAGGCGCTCCCCAGACGATCACCAGTCGATTTCCCGGCTGGAGAGCCTGCATATTGATATGAATTGCATTACTCTCTCTCTCTCTCACTTTCTCTGTCTCGCTCTCTCTCTCTCTCTCTCTCTCTCTCTCTC
>NW_026267435.1:8102-9190 GCF_000697945.3 Frankliniella occidentalis | reverse complement strand
GGGGGGGGGGTTACTGTTACTCTTAAAACAGTTTTTTTTTTCAGGGATTATAAAATGCTCGGATCGTATTGCTGCGAGCCTTCGTCGGCAAGGCGGCGCCCACCGAAGTGGACGAGGTGCGAGGCTGCTCTCCTTCCTGCTGATCCTCTTCCTCTCCCTCCAGACGGCGCTGCTGGAGCAGACACCCCCCTCTCTCCCCTTCCAGCGCCTTGTCACGTACGTTATCTGCGATTTACCAAGAGATTGCAGCTGCTGGAAGGCGGCGCGGCGCGGTGGGTCCCGGGGCGGGGCGAAGAAGAGCGGGAGCTGCAAGGGAACGGAGCGGCGACTGCATTGGGAGCAGCAGCAGCAGCGGCGGCTCGAGGCGGGGCGGGCGCGCCAGACTATATCCGAAGATTACCGGACTACTCTCGTTTTAAATGGGCTCCCGCCCCGCCAGTGCGACTATAACATTGCAGCAACACGGGCGCTGCGCCGCTGCGCCGCCGCACGCCGCGTCCCCCGCGATGGTATCATAAGTATTTGGAAGGGCTTAACTCTCGCGCCACGTCGCCTCCGCCCTGGGTATAAAGTAATGCCAAGAGACCTGGGGGAGTGGGGTAACGAGGGACGAGGGGTGCGAAATTGGCGATCAGTTTTACCACCCTGAGTTTTTACTGGTCTTCCACGACATTTTTTTTCTTTTTTTCTTCTTTTTGATGCCCCCTGCTGTTCGCTGTGCTTCGCCGCCCCTCTGCGCGCGCCTTTTCCTCTCACACAGCGGCTCAGTCTCGTTTTGCAACGCGATTTTTCCTCCTTGTGATCACCTCGTCTCGCATTTCCCACACGTGGAAAAACCCCGTGCGCACACGTGTCTTTTTTTTTTCGCGTTCGATTCCGTATCCTTCTGCTGCTCGTCCACACGAACAAGACTATGCCCTCCCTTCACTTTCCCTTCTATCTACCTCCCTTCCCTTCCGCTCCGTCTCTCCCTTCTCAAATATATTTATCCGACACGTTAGGCCGTATGCTATTCCTTACCCCCCTCCCCTTCCCAGCCGTCCGATCACCCCTCCCATATCTACCCCCCTCTCCCCAAATACGACCCC
>NW_026267435.1:5286-7192 GCF_000697945.3 Frankliniella occidentalis | reverse complement strand
AGCGAAGCGCCGCGCGGGCTTTTCAAACAGCCATTACTCTTCAGGGACCGATATCTTTCGCACCCCCAGCCACGCCCCGCCACGCCCCACCCCGCCCTTGACGCGATCAGCAGGGGCGTGGTGCCGGGCGTGCAACTCTTCCGGTTTTGCTCCTCTTGGTGACTGTGTTGACTGTGGACGTTGGCGGGGCGGGCGGGGCGCGGTCCACGCCCAGCCCATCCGGTCCCGGGTGAGCTATCGCCCCCCCCCCCTTTCGGGTGATACGGCATCTGCTTGATACCCCCCCCCCCTCCCCCAACCTCTCCGGTACGCGAAACGGGTGCGCGGCACGCACAAGAAATCCTTAGCTCTCTATAACGGGTACGGGGGTCGAGGTCCAGCAAACTCGCCGATCTTCATCAGCGGCGACCTCCCGTGAAAAACAAAGGTGTTGAGACGCACCTTTGCTAAAATGCTGAAGAAATGTCCCCTTAAAATGGCTAAGGACAATTTTTTAACTGGCACCGGACTTCTGTGTGCTCAACTGGCTGAGATACAATATTGTAACCAGCAACTCACATTTAATGACTACACACTGAGGGGCTATGTACTTTTTTGTACATAACTACGTAAGATTTTGTACGTAGCTTACGTACGTCTGTCAACATACGTAACTACGTACAAAAAAGTCTGTAGCTTACGTACAAAAAAGTCTGTAACTTATGTACAAAATAGTCTGTAGCTTACGTACAAAATAGTCTGTAGCTTACGTACAATTTGAAATTTATTACAAATTATATGAAGCAACGGCGGCTGCAGCTTCCACGCACTTCGGAATTTGTACATAGCTTATGGACATTGTGTTTTTGCAGAGCAGTGTCATTTCTAAATTGTAAAACTGATCACCGAGGACTACTTTATCTTTTGTACGTAACTATGTACATTTGTTTACGTAATGCTTGTGTACAATTAATCTTACGTAATTGTGTACAATTTCGTACGTAATTACGTACATTGTCAAATGTGCGTAACTTACATACAAAATAAAGTACATAGCATATCAGTGTGTAGCTAGCAAGTTACGATATTGTATCTGAACTCAGTTATGCACACAGAAGTTTGTTGCCAGTTATAAAAATTGTCCCTGACATTAGGAGTGTTAAGTATAATGCCTTGCTTAAGGCACGAAACAGCCGTATATTTTTTGCAAATCAGTCTCTGAAGCTGATTCAATGCCTTTTCTAAAAGAATGAATGCTCCAAACGATCTGGTCAGGTTCTCTCCAGGATAGCTCAAATGCGTCGGAAATGCATCGCGGCAACTACGATACGGCACGTTGTTCGGGATCGTTCGGAAAGCACGCCCGAGTCTTTCTCATCGACTTGTGTGCGGGAGCTCGGCGCCTGCGACACTCAGGGTAGGCCAGCCCGCAGTACGCGCATGCACTGAGGGTGATGCGTTGCCTACCTATCAGGCGCTATGAGAGCTTCCATCCGAGAAGAAAATTTTGAGCACGACTTATTGTGTAAGGTAGGTTCCAGATCCGAGATCGGGAATCATACTCAATTCATGCTCAAACTTCTTTCTAAGGGCACTCCATTGCAGACATAGGCTGAACTTAGCGGCGAAAGATAATTGTTAAAATTGAAGCACAGAGCCTTAGATACGTGTCCTTGTACCACGTCGTCGTTCCTTACTTTGTGCACCTCGTCGTCCTCCCCCTCCACGTGGTCCCCCTCCCCTTCCAATTACCCTCTGCCCCCCTCGCCGGTTGTCACATCCAGAAGAGACCCGACGCACTTTCCGCCCCCTCACACTACCAGCAGCACACTGGCCGCACTCGAATAATGAAACCATAATTGTTTTCCCCGCGAAATACAAAACGCGCCGTGCGGTGCCACCGCCGCGGTGGGAGAGGAGGAGGGAA
>NW_026267435.1:2062-3831 GCF_000697945.3 Frankliniella occidentalis | reverse complement strand
ACCATGCCCCCGCTCAACCTGAGCCGGTCGGACCACACAGCCGAACCACATTATCGATGTGGGTCATGTGTGTCTGGGTGGCCGACGGAAGGGCCGGGGGGTACGGGTCATCAAGGAATCTGTAGGGCCTGCGCATCCCCCTCGGTGCGCTGCTGCAGCTGCGGGTGAGCCGGACTGGAGCGCAGGCACCCGCACAAGGTACCCGCTTAGGCATCCGCCCGACCCGCCTCCATCAAGGGGGCGTGATGGTGGGTCAACCACTCTGCAATTCGGGAGGTTAAAAGTGCAACATTCTATAGAAAGGTAGGGGTTATTTCGGCAATAATTCACTTTACATCAGAATCTGGATTTTTTTGGTGTGTTTTTTTGCCTTTTCAACTCTCGTTTCCCTTCCCTGAAATCATTTGTAAAAAAACTTTTTGTTTTGCCAGCTGATCACGCCGCGCCCACGTGTGCACGCCAAAAACGCCGTCTTGGTTTTCAAGGCAGTTCGGGTAAAAACAAGACGCTCCCGTGTATTTTCTCCATAAGAGTTGCTCGGCTGCTTGAAAACCAAGATGTCGTTTTATCCGTGTGAGTGAGTGCGTGAGGCTCGTACCGATACAGCATAAACAAAACAAAGGTGGCATGTTGTATTGTTCCTTTTTTAAGATTCTTGTGTTGCTTTTGTAGTGCCGATAAGAAAGCGCTCTGCCAAGTACCCAAAGAGTTGCTAGATTTGGCAGTTTCATTGCAGTGCAATAATATCACTCCTGTATGTTCTGTAAACCCTCTCAAAAAGAGCACCTTAGTTTTTTTTCTGTTTTGTTTTTTCCCCAGTGGAGGCACGCGCCGTGATGTGTGTGCTGTGTTTGCTCCGGCGGCCTTCATGAAAACTTTGGCATCGGGTAACCGGCCCGACCGCCCCGCCCGAGCTGGCGGCCAGGCCGGCAGGCGGGCCGGGAGGGCACCCCTACCTGCCCACCTCCCTTAAACCCCCTCCCCCCTCCCCACTACCCCCGGAGATACTACTACTACTACTACTACTTGTTTGGTCGATGCATCGCGCGGGCCGTCGGAACTCCACTCTCGCGCTTTGATGGGATGCGGGCCGAGCGCGTCCCTGTTGTTGTGTATGATGACCTGGAATACACGGCGCTTGCGCCCCGTCATCCACGGCCACAGCAGTATGTGACGATTATTAATTGCATTATAGAGATTCGGCATCATCTGGATTCTGGATTTGCGTGTGGCGTAGTCCAGGAAGTTTGGTGCAGCAGACTCGGGCATTGAAACGGTTCAGAGTTCCTTTTTGTTGGTAATAAGCAGCAGCAGAAATAGGGACTGTTTTGTGAAAGTCAGTGATCGCTATCTGCTTGTTTTCACTCAGCCTTTCGACTCGTTTTCGCCCGTTTTCGACGGCCGAAGTTCGTGTCCTGCGCGTCCAGTTAGTGGGGACTAAATGGAGTCGGCCTCAAGATACGGTGTCTATGCTCTTTTACGTAGTAGAGATGGACGGGTGCACTTTGGAGGGTGAGGGCGGTGGGGGGCACTTCCGGTCAACGCGGGGGTGGTCATTCCCCGCCGGGAGCTGAACAGGACTTCTCCAGCAGCACCATTAGCGGTGTGCCGAGAAAACCAATGAGTCTTTCTCCTCTCTCTCTCTCCCTCCCTCCCTCCCTTCCATTCACTCACTCTACCAAGTCCCGCTAACAAGACGGGAGCTCGCTGTACAACAAGCAATGGCGCGTTGTTCGAAGGATCTACAACTCTTCTCTTTAGCGGCGCTC
>NW_026267435.1:0-442 GCF_000697945.3 Frankliniella occidentalis | reverse complement strand
TGTGTGTGTGTGTGTGTGTGTGTGTGTGTGTGCGTGGGCGAGTGTGTGTGTGTATCTTATATGCGATGCATGCTCCAGCCTGATTCTACTGCTCGCCAGCTGCAGGAAAGCGGCCCCCTAGCAGCAGCCAACACTAGAGTTGAAACGACGACGCGTCTACCAACCGCTTGGCGTTTTACGAAAGGGTCATATGTAGCCAGCCCTCCACCTCAGAATATTACACAAAGAATTCAGTCCGACCGGCACAAAGGTATATCTGAGATAGTCATCTCATAGGCTACCTACGAGTTGTCCCTTTGTGTGCTGTATGGGCGTTGTGCTTTGAGTTAGCTGTTCGTAAAGAAACTCTCAGGGTCCCGCTGGCGCTACCACGTCAGTGTCAGTCACCCGGAAGCTCTAGCAGCGGTTAGCGGCGAGCGCGTAACCCCCCTCACCCCCCTCA
>NW_026267434.1:215961-228769 GCF_000697945.3 Frankliniella occidentalis | reverse complement strand
GCTTTTTACGAGGAGACATGAGATCTGATAAACTCATCTCTGAATCGCAAGAACTATCATCAAGCCCACATCCATTTTCGACCTGCGTTGACCCATTCACAGTCTCCTGGGAATGGACCGAGGTGCTGGAGTCATCATCATCAGAGTGAAAGCTTCCCGTCTCCTGCTCCACATTCGAGCACATGTCAGACACCAGTCCGCCAGATTCACAAATCTCTGTAGGAAGCGTTTTGCCTTCACTGGCTACCCCGCATGTCTGCATACACAAAAAAAACAGTTTTTCAGTTTAAACGCAACACATAATAATAAAGAAGGAAAAGCTCAAAGGGTCGTGAATAAAATTCATTCTCCACTCCCAGAACTCTTTCATCAAAAGAACACTTCACCACTGCACTGGTCCTTTCTTTAATACGAGGTGTCAGGATATCACATACACTCACTTCTGAATCGCTGGACTCAATTTCTTCTTTGACATGCCCTGACAAAGTTTGAGTTAAAGATTGACTGATGGAGTTGTGGGTATCACCATCATCCGCTTGTGTACTGTCCGTCTCCTGATCAGAAATGCACTGCACCAACATCCTGATATTATCTGATCCCTGGTCCTCTTGTTTTGATGCGGTACCTAGTGTAAAGCCACATTTTTAAACAATCAGTCAGAGTAGTCATAGAGAAAAGGGATCAGTTTTCTTTAGAAAAGCTTACTCGAAGAGGAATGAGATTCAGTGAAAATTGAGTCCAACAGAGATTGACCGTCATTATCATCCTCGTCGCTTGACAATATCTCAATGACTTCAGTGATGTCCATCCTGTAACTCAAGGAAATCGCATCTCTGAACATGGCATTTATTGAAACTCATCTACTTGTGGGCATCAACAAACGAAAAGTTATCACCGACGTTTACAAAAATGGCCCTCTTTTTCTTTTTCCAGAATGATATCCTATGTCATATCGTAGAAACCACACCATTTCCACATATGCATGATTCCAACTTAAAAAAGATGCCTTTGAGCGGAAGAACAAGTATGAGTTACTGGCACACAAATGGAATTTGTCTCAACCTGGTTAAACTAGTGCTACTTATGAGTGCAGAGTAACGTAAGGAAGTTAGTCTGAAAATTCTGTCAGCCTGAGAAGCACCCTAACCTTCGAAACCATAATGGTACTACCTTAAACGTCGTCACCTTGCAGTGGAAGGGGAGCTGGTAAACACTTACACCCGTCGAATTACACACAGTAAGTAGAAGTTATTCATCTCCACGCGATTGATCATACTATTAAGTGAACACTAACCTCTGAGGCTTCCTGCCACTGCAGCACAAGTAATCCACAATACGTCCCCTGTTTCTATCTCAATAATTAAATTCTCCGTCTTCTCAGGCTATACCGGACTATATCACCTCTACTTCTTGCATACAGAGAAAAAGTGTTATTGTTATTATCGCCGTATGAAAATGCCCAGCCAGCTGCCTTTAATTATAGTCCGGCCAGCCAAAGGTGACGCCTGGGTTTGCTGTAGCCGCCCATAAGAGCCCATGCTGCGCCAGGCGTCACCTTTGGCTGGTCGGACTATAGCACACCCCGAAACAGCCATGCCTGACGAGCTGTCGCAGTGCTGCCAGTAGCGTATTTCTTTCACAGCAGCAAGTTTTACCGCCACATCCCAATTAACTCCTTATCCTAATGTTATTGTTCTTTTAATCACGTGTAACGAAAAATTTAATTTAAAGACCCCTCAAAAGAATTCACTCTGTGATAAAAATATCTCATCGTTCCTTTTCCTTCTTACTCTTTTTAGTGATGAGTTGGCTAGCCTTGAAGTGATGTGGCCAATCAGCGGCTTTGGCATTCCACGTTCGTCTTTTGTTGGTTACGGACAAACGAGTTCGTTCATTTACCTTGTTTTTGTAGCTTTTATGATAATAGGTCATCTATTATCTGTTTCATTGTTAGGTTTCTGTAAAACTTGAAGGTAAGTAAATGATCACATATGTTTATTAACGTTTAATAATAAAGTGTATATATTCAGCATGGAATCAGCATGATTAGCCACGTTTTTATATCTGTCATCCTAACCTTTGAATCATTGCTTACCTGATGCCGGTATTTCATCAGCCTGGTCACTTCTATGAGGTTCAACTTAAAGCACAATACCTGCATGCATTTTGACATTTCAGATGTCGAACTCGAAGAAGCGCGGTGATCCCGGTTCAGGATCGGAAGATGAAGATAAATCTTCCCGCAAGCGTCCCGCACCTCAGCGGCTTTTATACCAGCCGCATGAATTCGAGACTGCTCTCGAACTGTTACTGAAGCACATGCCTACGCACCCATCTGGAAAACAATTCCTGAAAATATTGGGAAAGGTTTGTACATATTAACAGAATGGTAATGTTTTTCCTTTCCACAATCATCCCTAACCTAATCTCAACGTGTGCATTCTTCTGTAGCATCTCAGGAACAGGGAAATATCAGGTCTCCAAACTTTTATAAGCACGAAGCTCCGCAATGAACTTAAGTGTGGCACGTTTAATCAGCGACTCCGACGACTGACGCCAGCGGAAAGGATGTACATCAAGTAAGCCATCGGGCAACGAGCCCAATTGAGTCTATGCTACTTTTTCTCATTTCTCTTCATTGGCCTCACCTGTTGTTCTTTTCCAGAGGAAGTTACATGCTTGGTGTCACAGAGTTCGAAATGCCCCCTCATGATCCATCATTGGCCGAAGCAGGGAGCTCAGAAGAAGATGTTCCGTCAATTCCCGAGGAGACCAAAGGTTCTGGAGCCTTTTCTAAACCATGCCAAGTACCCTATCAAGCCCTGAGCATCAGCAAGAAAAAGGTGTCTTGTTCAGAGTCACCATTAGACGGACAGTCGGGGTCTTCATTCACCCCTCTCAAGACATCCACTCCTACCCTCAATGATGATAAAATTTCGAAGTTCCTGACTAAGCCATGTGCAATCAGGGTGCAGGTGGAAGACATTTTAAAGAACGAAAATATGCTACAGAAGATGGTGAAGGATATATGTGAGGGGTTCTTCTCAGAAAAAAAAGAAGAAATGGCTCAATGTTCTTCCTCTGCAAAAGTTACTTCTGCTCAACATGACCAGTCAGATTCTGGGATCGAAAAGTCTGATGTTGTGCCACCTGATACTGCCACTCTGTATGAAGAATCATTATCTGATTCAGTCCTTGGCCACATATCAGATATGGTAGAAAATTCAGCAACTGGATCACTCACCGACGCAAAGGAGTCAACCCAGGCCAACGAAAGGGACACTGAAACAGAGGCACGTGGAGACTCCTCCGATGAAGAGGGAGTCCTGGATGCAAGGGTCTCCACTATAACTTTGATTGAAGTTTTCCGAAAGCACAGCGCCAAGAAGAAAGGTCTGAACTTTAAAGCCTTTCCCACGAAGAAAGGTTACAAGCTAGCTGCAAAAGGTCTTCAAAACTGGTCATTGACTGCAGCTGCAGGTGCACCTGCTCCTGATGACACTGTCGTAACACATCTGCTCTCTGAAGTTTCCAAGTTCGACATTTGCAATGAAGCAGAAAAAACAGCTATATCTGTAGACCAACTTAAAGTGACAGAAGGTAAGAAGCTTGCTACAAGACTTGGTCAACTGACACTGTCCTGTGACAAAAAAATTCCAGCCCTTCTCGTAGTTAGGGATGATGGAGACTTCTCCTAGTTTTGATATCTACATGATCATTTTAATGAAGATTTTAAAACCTTTTTACAATATTTTTCAATTGTGTTTTATCTTATGATTCATGTTTATGCATGCTATTAACATTTAATCTGTACTTCTCATTACATTTATAATACAATTTTCTTTCTAAACTACTCTTGTAGACCCTTTTTGACGTATTACCTTATCCTACTAGAATAATTTGATGGTACTACTTTAAAAACCTGTCTGGTGTCTTATATGGCATTTTGAAATGCAAAACTCTTATAGAAACCAGTCTAATGTAGAATGTAGAAATTTCTACATTGGTCTGTATTTTCCAAAGTACTGTCCCACAGGAGTAAATCTTACTCCCAGAGATTCAGAAAAAAATCCTCTTTAATTTACAATCCATTCATTTTTCTGCCTGAGGAAGGCTTTTGCCAAGAACCTTCAACTCTGAATCTGCAAGCAATGTAGAAATTTCTACATTGGTCTGTATTTTCCAAAGTATCTGTCCCACAGGAGTAAATCTTACAGCTAGAGAATTAGAAAAAATCCTCTTTCATTTGCATTCTATTCCTTCCTCTGCCTAGGGGAAGGCTTTTGCCAAGGGAGGCAAACCAGAAATGAAAAGTTGTACTGTTTGAAAATAATAAGACTTAGATAGCTGTTTATGTATTCATTGTTTTTCAAATCCACATTACACCAACAGTTGTCTGACTGAAAAAATAGAATGCAGAAAGAAATGAATGTGCACATCACTATCCCACCAGATTTGCCCTGCATGGCAGTGGGAATGCCATGCAAACAAAACATTTCACATTCTTGATGAAATCATTTTGAGAAGACCAGGGAAATGATTTGGAAAGAGCCTAAACAGCTCTCATTCGATGGCTTCACCAGATTCTTTGCAATTTCCGGGCGAGAAAGAGTCTCTTACCTTCCATAAAGCCCCAGATTTTCCCACTTTAAAATCTCATTTACAAAGGAGCAATTTAGAGTGACCCCTGTGTGGCTTCGGAAGGGGGGCCAATTTTGGGCTTTCCTTTCCAGGGCACGTAATGGACTCCAGGGGTGTTAAAGTGTCCCCTGTGTGGCTTGGGAAGGGGAGGCCACTTTTGGGACTTCCTTCCCAGAGCATGAAATGGACTGCAGGAATGTTATGTTGGCCACTGGTTGGCTTGGGAAGGGGAGGCCAA
Organism: Frankliniella occidentalis; assembly: GCF_000697945.3. NCBI lineage: Eukaryota > Metazoa > Arthropoda > Insecta > Thysanoptera > Thripidae > Frankliniella > Frankliniella occidentalis. The sequence goes on along the minus strand of NW_026267434.1, from coordinate 223,890 downwards.
TTTTGGGCCTTCCTTTCCAGAACACTTCATGGACTCCAGGGGTGTTGAAGTGTCCCCTGTGTGGCTTGGGAAGGGGAGGCCAGTTTTGGGCTTTCCTTTCCAGGGCAAGTTATGAACTCCAGGGGTGTTTTAGTGTCCCCTGGGTGGCTTGGGAAAGGGAGGCCAATTTTGGGCTTTCCTTTCCAGGGCACGTAATGGACTCCAGGGGTGTAAAATGCTCTGGGGGTCACAAATTTGATTCCACACCATCAGGTCCCACTTTCACAGCAAGAGCTATGAGAGAAACCTTTTTTTGGATTTCTCTGCACATTTTGGCTCCCAGGAGACAAAAATGCATTTATTTCTCACATCAGTGAATTTTCCTGTCATCAGCAGTCATTGCTTGAGTGACTTCAGCCAACAGAACATTCTATTTTTTAATTTTTTTCCAAGCTTTACCGGATATGTGAAAGTCAATATATCTTGTCAAATGTAAGACGGAGCCCCAAATACTTTTGATTGTAGTTCGTGTAAACTTCGAGGGAGTCAAGTACTACATAGGTATGACAAAGGTTTCTATGTTTTTTTACAGGCAGACCTATGAAAGAATCCACATTATGACTTCCTCGGCACACTTTGGCTATCAGTTTGGTTATCAATTGTTTTAAATTAAATGCTCATAATACTATTAGCTGTTTTGTTTCTATCTGATCATGTTCTTGTCATTCATTGTCCAAGTTCATGAAATCTGCTTGATATATAGGGTCCTCCTATCTTCATATTCTTGGGAAAATCAGTTTGTGGAAGTACATTTTGTTAATGCTCTCAAAATTCTATTGTTGACTCTGTTTTGTTGAATCCAAATTTTAAACAACCACATTGTGTTCTAGTTTTCAAATCATTAATTACATTTGAGGTAGAACAAACAGCCACAAATAAATCGGTCCCTTTATGACTTTTATTCAGGCCATTTCAAGCAGGTTGGAAGGCTGAATTTCCATTGATTGGAACATTAAAATGCTACTGAATAATTTATAGGCCAAGAAATAAGACATTTCAGTGAAATCTAACAAATAGAAAATTTGAGCCCTTTCATTTCTAAAAGACTATGCCACATACAAAATTTTCAGAGGCACCACTGGATTCAGCATGAAAATCCCTTAAAAATGAGCTAAAGAACACAAATCTACAGCAACTATGAAGGAATTTCAAGTACCATCCACATCTTTCATTTTTACTGGACATTTTCAACCTATATTGTGACCTAGCAGCTGATATGCATCCTTATGCACCATTCTTGTCCTAAAACGTTCGGACCATCACCCTGCTGCTATTCCTGACTGATTGGAACATTAAAATGCTACAGAAAAAATTATGGGCCAAGGAATGAGACGTTTTAGTGAAATCAAACAAATAGAAGATTTGAACCCTTTGTATTCTAAAAGACTATGCCTCATATAAAATTTTCATAGGCACCACTAGATTCACCATTAAAACTCCTTAAAAAGGACCTATAGAATGCTAATTTTCCCCTCAGATAGTTCATAGTTCTTTGTGTTAAAAATGGTGATGGAAAATAAGAAAAAAGCATCGTATAAGCTTCTTACTCTGTACAGAACTAAGTTAGTGTTATAATTAGTAGGATTCTAAGTTTCAGCCCTGCGTCTAATTTGTAAGGCTCAGAACTAATTTATTTCTACGGTGTGAAAGCTGAAAAGGAAAAATCTCCAAAAAGATTTTAAAACTTGGTGATTATACACTCTATTTGCAGTTGATTGAGGGAAAAATATATTGTCCATCTGTAAGCTATATTTATTTGCTTTTACAAATTAGCAGGTCATTACTGTACATCCATTAACAACCCTCTTATACCAAATGTGAGCTCCATTCAACATTTCTAGTCAAGTCAATAGCAGACCAACCTGACAAGGTTAGGGGGTCACACTGTTTGTAACGAAATAAAGTAATCTCAGACGGGCAGCAATGCACTATTCATCTTAAACGAATCTTCCTACTAAAACGCGCACCATAAGATGTTTAACCCTATAATTCTTAACACCGGTACAAAAATGTTCACAAAAGTTAGGAAAAGTGTCTGGAGCACATATTTCAACTAAACATAACATAATCTCCGTGGCCGAATGGTATCGTGCAAATGGTCCACTGAGACGTGTAAACATGATAATTAATGCCTGGTGAAGTGTTTCACCTGATATAACATTTAGTTTTCTTAATTCTGAAACAAATATGACATATGGTTTAGACGGCAGCTGGAATGTTTACTCCCATGAGGTGCAGCAGACATTTCTGCTTGGGGTAAGGTATGACAACAGTACTGATAACTCAAGCTATGACAAATTCGTCTGTGTCTTTGTTGTCAGGGTAAATAAATAACATATACAGTTGCTATTTTCGTTGCTACTTCCTATTCTACAGTAATATTAATATCATTCCACAGATTTTGTGATCACCAAACAATGGAGGTATGGCTTATAATAACCCTTATCGCGTATATTCTTTCTTTAAGATTGTCATAATGTAACCTCACAAACAGCATCTATCCTGAAATTTTCTAATTTTAGCCAACTGTCATTCTTGAGAAAATGGCAGAAGCCAAAGAAATTCCGTCTGAAAATGTGACTGCTATCCGTCCAAGCAAAAGGAGGAAGAATAGGCGTTCCCTCTTCAGTTATACCAGGACCAAACATAATGTGTCTGTGCGTATCCAATCTACGCTTTAGAAGTACTGCCTTTCATTTAATTTTTTCTTTAAATGGCGAGAATCATGCCTTTGTGTTTTAACAAGTACCAAACTATTACAGGTTTCTAAATCATATGAACCAGCAACCTCTGAACATTTCGCTGGTTTCTCAAACAACACTGTCCTAGGTACAATAAATGGGAGAACAACACCACCTTCAGATTTCTGTGGATTTTCTGATGATGAGATATCCTTGTCAATGATACGGAAAACTCTCCACCCTCTCTACGGTCACTGCGAGGATATGGTAAGCACTGCATGCCTAGGATAAAATTGTTTAAAGAGGCATTTTTACCTCTCTATCTTATTTCTCTTGCTTTTAGTTTGATGAGTGTGGTCAGACAGTATGCACCATTGGTAGCAAGTACCCTCACGAGCACATAATGAAGGTGAGTCCCTTATATTTTTTAAGAAAATTTCTAAAATTGGTATGAAAGTACTTTGCACAATGCATCTTTCTACAATAACATTGTTCCAAAACTCAACTGTTATCGTTGTAAATGAGCAGGCAGCCCCTTTATATCTTGCGACACATATTTTTCCACGACATAAGCCAATATACAGTTCTCTTCAACTATCAAGGTCTCACTCCTGGTTCCTATTAAATAAGAATGAGCATTAAATTCTCTATGTGGAGAGCACTTTAGCCTTACTTAAAGTCCAGAATAATTTTCTATGACACCCTGTAGATTAAGTTTAATACAATTAATTTTCTTATGACATCTGTCCTGTGTGTTACAAACCAAACTTATTGGCCAAAGTTTGAATAATCTAATCCTCAAACTATCAGGGCAACAACAAGCTTCCCTTCATAAAAAGCTTTTCTGGTTTATTTTTTGCATTTTCTCTTCCTCTTCTCACTCTCTCTGAATAGGAGACATTTCATCAAACTCCTGATGTAACTTATTATCATTCAACAGGTACATATGATCAAAAATGAAAGGAAAGTCCGTGTCCTATCTCTTTTCGATGGCGTTGGAAGCGGGCTGCTGGTTTTAAAGCACCATTTGAACCTCGATGTAGATGTTTACTATTCTGCTGAAATTTGTGAGAACGCTCTGATGGTGCAAAGCAATAAATTTTCTGGCGAAATTGTGATGTTAGGTGATGTGAGGGGATTGAAAGGTGATCTACTGGATGTGCTGGGAAGAGTTGATTTGCTGATTGGAGGTAAGCATTAGTGCAGCGTTCTCAACAAACAAAATATAGAATCGTAATTAATGAAGCCAAATCTTCTACTTTTATTTCTATGTAATAACTGCACTATCAAAATCTCTTAACTCTTCTATTTCAGGGCCACCATGTAGCCAGGTGTCATCTGTGAATGCAAATAAAAAAGGGCTCTCTGGTAAATGTGTAACACTGTAACAAGTTAATCGTACTAAAATAAGCAATTAATCCTGTCATCATTATTCAATCCTATGTAGATCCCACATCTGAATCATGTCTCTACAAGGAGTTCATCCGAATAAGGGACATCATGATCCAAAAGGCAGCTGAGCATGGACATCTCTTCCTATGGATGATGGAGATGACAGCTCATATGGAACTTAAGGACTGGGAAACCATGACTCGGTATGGTATACAACACACCTCCAGCTATCAAACTGAATAAAAAGGCAATACTTTAGTTTGATTTACATAATTATCCACCTTTTTGTGCAGTGATGTGGGGCAGAAACCTCTCAAGACAGATGCAGGATGGTATCTGCCAGTGAATAGGGAAAGACTGTTCTGGACCAATGTTCCCCAGATAGAGGAGCAGGAGAGTAGAACAAGTCCCATTAAAATTGATGAACTGCTGTGCCCGGGCCGTAAGGCGAACTACTCCAGATGCTCAACAATTACATCGAACCCCTCTAACCAAATAAAGGGTGAGCATGAATGAAGAATAAGTTTAGTACACAAAAAATAAATGGAAATCTTCTAATCTATTCACAATTTGTATTTTTAGGTGGCATTGAACCAGTGTCTGGGAGGCATGGCCAAGACAATTATTACATTCTTGAATTAGAAAGGCTCCAAGGTTTTCCTGACAACCATACTGCTGTGGGAAATTTAAGTATAACCAAGAGGAGAAAGTTGATCGGAAAGGCATGGTGTATTCCCCAAGTTGCTGGAATCCTCCGCGTTTTGACAGAACTGTTTTCAGTTAAATAAAATTTTCTGCTCCTCCTCACGCGTTGATTAAGGGAAAAATACCTGTGACCTGACAAGTCACCAATATAGTCCCATTTAGCAAAAACAAACTGTGAACGGGTCTCTCTAAGGCTCTGATTGGTAGGTTCCAGCCCCTGGAACCCCCTTAATACTAACCCTGAGGTCTGAAAGTGTGGCCTGATTCAAGTTAATGTCCAAAGTTTCTTGTTCCAAAGTTTCAGCCTTGCGTCTCATCTCCAAATATTTTCTCTGATTTATTTCTGACAGGGAACTTGTGAAAAATTAAATTTTTGAAAATATCTTTGGAAACAAGTGAATCTGCTCCCCTTCAGCTGCTGATTAAGGGAAAAATACCTGTGACCTGACAAGTCACCAATATAGTCCCATTTAGCAAAAACAAACTGTGAACGGGTCTCTCTAAGGCTCTGATTGGTAGGTTCCAGCCCCTACAAATCATTTCCCTGGTCAAATGAAGTGTCATCAATTTTTTTTATTGAGTATCAAAGTATAAAAAGTGGAAACTTTACCATGTTAGACTAATGAGGTACATATTAATATATACTGCAGTAAATCTATGTATAGGGACATAAAGAAGTATATATAAAAGGATAAAATAAAAAAAAAATATTTGGAATCTTGAGAAGACTACATAGTCACTTCTGGGTAGAGCCATCACTCTTCTGAGATACGGATCTAATGATCACTGGTTCGGTCTGAGTCCAAGCATTGCATTTCAAGGGGAATTGGGTTCCCCGAGGAATCTTCTTGCATTCTCCTTCCATTGCATTAGATTTTTCATTCCTGAAATATTTGAAACGGTGAATTAGTGTGCATGTGGTCAGATATAAAGTGTCCCCACATTCAACAGCAAAGTAGGAGTGAGGTTTAAGTATACAAACTGTGACAGTGAAAGCTTTCAATCTTATTCGGGGGGATTATATCAGTCATTGCTATCAATAGGAGCAGTTCAAATTCAGGGAGAATGTTTCTTTATCTGGGATAAATGTGGATTGTGCAACTGGGAATACCCCTGAGCCTACAAAACATATCTTTCCTATACCAGATAATACCAATACTTAAGAAAAAAAAAACTACATAACCTTGATTCATACCTTCCATCGGCTGATTGCTTCTCTTGTTGCATGTTTCGAAAAGTCTTTCAGGTATTCCTTAACAAAAGAGTTAGAATGGTCTACTAATACAGTTTCCAGCTACATGAACAGATCGTCGCAGGGTGTATCGACAGCAGCGCGAGTGTGCGGGGTATTGCTGACGAGGACGCCGAGGCTGCAACCGTAATCCTGCCCTGTGCATGTAGCCAGCACAGTTCTCCAGGTTCACCTCCCATACCCACCTTGTGAATCCTAGTCTGTGAATTCATATTTTTGCTTATGGCTCTAAATCTGTAGTTCTCCTTCCCCATCGTTCAATTTAGGCTCAAAAGAAGCACTCTAAAACCTAGTTTCCAAAAATGTAATTGGATTTGATGTGGGGCAAATGGTTCTCTGTCAAGGCCCAAAGTTACATAAGCAAGTTTGCATATTTCTCCCAAATTATGCCATGCTGATTATGTCAACTTTTAAGAGCAGTTATGTGCCTGGATGCTCTTGTATTGTCTTTCTTACCTCAGAATATCATAAGGAATTCATTTAGGGAACTGGATAATACTTCTCACCTGTTTTCTAAAATATTACATCATAATAATTTACATTGGAAACATGTATTTTTTTTTAAATGCTTTTCCCAATACTTTGTGATTCCCTTATCATTTTGGTGCCCAGAGAAGGGTATTGTCTTCTAATTTCTTAATTCTCTATAACAAATGGTGCTTTGTTGACCATTCAGGGTCCCTAGAGCAACTTTCTTTGCAGAAGAACCTTTCCCGATCCATAACAGGTCATATTTGGCCGTGGCTGTGAAAACTTTATTTCTCCACCCACAAACTTCAATTTAGTACTAAAACAACCAGTTTTATGTTGTTTGAAAACCAAATTATATTTTCTCTCACCCTCTTTTTACTGTTACCTATTAACAGCAGTAAAACACTGCTACATCAGTGCATCTGTACAAAATGCCAAATGGCAGTTTTTACATCATTCAATGTAAAAAAAAAAATATTGCCAGAAAAATAGAGAAGCCAGTTCAATGAGTATTTTCCTCTCTGCTTGCATGCTCCAATGAACAATTTCACATCGTTTATTGACTTCTTAAAATCAAATGTTGCTTTAAAAGCTGGGGAGTGTTACTTTAAATTTATCAAGCTATTCAGTAAAATAAGTGACCAATTCCATCCTACCGATGTATTACGCACGAAACTACCCTTTTGAATGGAATGTATGGCTTAAAAATTGTAATAGATTATAAAAGGAGTAAATCATATTGAGCATTTCAGAGAAGGATTAGGTTTTAAAGGATATACATCAAGCATCTTATTATCAAACACTTTATTTATTTGCTCATCATGTAGTCTCTGCAATGATAATGTAAAGTAAGGGTGTAAGAAATAATTCGTCCTGCTGTCATGGTGTTACTCCAAATTAGACGAAACATACTCACAGGAGGTATAGAATCTTGCTTTCAGTAAGGTTCCCTATTGATCCGTACAAAGTCAATGATAGGTGGGCATGCGACACCCAATGCTTCAAATCCCTTGCCATGAGAACTTGCAGTGCCTGCAGGGAACGTTGTGGCAACTGTAAAATACCAGGGTCATCAAGGGGATGCTGATGATCATGTCCCATCTCGATGACACACTGGTCGACCCGCGTATATGACTCACTCGTGTTTGAAGAATAGACAGGAACGACATTGCAGAGGGTGTGGCAGGGAGGATGTCTAGCAGGACCTCGAGAGCCGTAGCCATCTCCTGATCGGTGAACTGTAACATAAGAGGTAATGAGAAGTATCAATGATTTGTCATGATAGCTCGCTACTTTATAAAGCGTGTGACAAGACGGTTGTCATGAAAACTGAAGCTAACATCACTTCTTTGATTTACCCACCATGATCCCAACTTATCAGTCTGCCAC
>NW_026267434.1:211402-215911 GCF_000697945.3 Frankliniella occidentalis | reverse complement strand
TCGGCTGATTGCTTCTCTTGTTGCATGTTTCGAAAAGTCTTTCAGGTATTCCTTAACAAAAGAGTTAGAATGGTCTACTAATACAGTTTCCAGCTACATGAACAGATCGTCGCAGGGTGTATCGACAGCAGCGCGAGTGTGCGGGGTATTGCTGACGAGGACGCCGAGGCTGCAACCGTAATCCTGCCCTGTGCATGTAGCCAGCACAGTTCTCCAGGTTCACCTCCCATACCCACCTTGTGAATCCTAGTCTGTGAATTCATATTTTTGCTTATGGCTCTAAATCTGTAGTTCTCCTTCCCCATCGTTCAATTTAGGCTCAAAAGAAGCACTCTAAAACCTAGTTTCCAAAAATGTAATTGGATTTGATGTGGGGCAAATGGTTCTCTGTCAAGGCCCAAAGTTACATAAGCAAGTTTGCATATTTCTCCCAAATTATGCCATGCTGATTATGTCAACTTTTAAGAGCAGTTATGTGCCTGGATGCTCTTGTATTGTCTTTCTTACCTCAGAATATCATAAGGAATTCATTTAGGGAACTGGATAATACTTCTCACCTGTTTTCTAAAATATTACATCATAATAATTTACATTGGAAACATGTATTTTTTTTTAAATGCTTTTCCCAATACTTTGTGATTCCCTTATCATTTTGGTGCCCAGAGAAGGGTATTGTCTTCTAATTTCTTAATTCTCTATAACAAATGGTGCTTTGTTGACCATTCAGGGTCCCTAGAGCAACTTTCTTTGCAGAAGAACCTTTCCCGATCCATAACAGGTCATATTTGGCCGTGGCTGTGAAAACTTTATTTCTCCACCCACAAACTTCAATTTAGTACTAAAACAACCAGTTTTATGTTGTTTGAAAACCAAATTATATTTTCTCTCACCCTCTTTTTACTGTTACCTATTAACAGCAGTAAAACACTGCTACATCAGTGCATCTGTACAAAATGCCAAATGGCAGTTTTTACATCATTCAATGTAAAAAAAAAAATATTGCCAGAAAAATAGAGAAGCCAGTTCAATGAGTATTTTCCTCTCTGCTTGCATGCTCCAATGAACAATTTCACATCGTTTATTGACTTCTTAAAATCAAATGTTGCTTTAAAAGCTGGGGAGTGTTACTTTAAATTTATCAAGCTATTCAGTAAAATAAGTGACCAATTCCATCCTACCGATGTATTACGCACGAAACTACCCTTTTGAATGGAATGTATGGCTTAAAAATTGTAATAGATTATAAAAGGAGTAAATCATATTGAGCATTTCAGAGAAGGATTAGGTTTTAAAGGATATACATCAAGCATCTTATTATCAAACACTTTATTTATTTGCTCATCATGTAGTCTCTGCAATGATAATGTAAAGTAAGGGTGTAAGAAATAATTCGTCCTGCTGTCATGGTGTTACTCCAAATTAGACGAAACATACTCACAGGAGGTATAGAATCTTGCTTTCAGTAAGGTTCCCTATTGATCCGTACAAAGTCAATGATAGGTGGGCATGCGACACCCAATGCTTCAAATCCCTTGCCATGAGAACTTGCAGTGCCTGCAGGGAACGTTGTGGCAACTGTAAAATACCAGGGTCATCAAGGGGATGCTGATGATCATGTCCCATCTCGATGACACACTGGTCGACCCGCGTATATGACTCACTCGTGTTTGAAGAATAGACAGGAACGACATTGCAGAGGGTGTGGCAGGGAGGATGTCTAGCAGGACCTCGAGAGCCGTAGCCATCTCCTGATCGGTGAACTGTAACATAAGAGGTAATGAGAAGTATCAATGATTTGTCATGATAGCTCGCTACTTTATAAAGCGTGTGACAAGACGGTTGTCATGAAAACTGAAGCTAACATCACTTCTTTGATTTACCCACCATGATCCCAACTTATCAGTCTGCCACAAGAGAGAGGTATAGTCCAACTGACGAAAGAACAACACAAGTTGCCCCTATCTTCACCACTCACCGCTGTTCCGGTGGTGCAGGCCGACATTAATTTTGCATTAGTGGGAATAGTTTCTCATACCCTCGCCTCACGCATGGCGTGAGATTTTCATACTGGTACCAAGTCTCATTTACAAAATAAATACAGCTTTAGGGACAATTGACTAAGAAGGAGTGTTGACTAAGGCGAGTCGACTGGGGATGGAGGTAAGGCTTGATGTATTATTTCACCCAGCACTGTAATGCTGACCACACCCGCCAAAGGATGCTGTGTACGCCAACCTGAGGATGCTGAGTACACCAACCTGAGGATGACGCCAGATGTAAAAGAAAAAAGTTGGTTCTCTTCGGACTACACACCGGGCAAGTCAATGGTTGAGAACCAAGCTGAAGGACACCAGGTCACTGTCTGTACTGGGCAGTCCTGCACCAGCAAGGTAAGGAAGTTACGGGTTGGGGTTGGGAAGAGTGAGCGAGAGCGCTGGCCAGGCGACCTCGTAGCGCGTCGTCTGCTTACCGCTCGGCCGAACTCATGTGACCTGCCGGCTGCGTGCGCTGCAAGCCTCAGTGTGTTGGCAGTCGCCGTCGAAGCAGCCGGTCTCTCCAGTCAAGCGTTGTGCAGAGCGTGGGTGTGAAGGACGAAGTGCAAGTGAAGGTAGCCAGGATGGATCGACGTAGGCGTGAAGTTGTTCCCACAGAGGGTGTGCCCGGCCTTGGTGAGTTTCCCTATGCTGCGGCCTGGAGTAATTGTGGCCATGGTCACGTTGTATCATCTCTGTCGTTCTCCGCAGCCGGTGAGGAGCGCGAGAACCGTCCGCTGGAGGCTGCTGGAGCCGTGCTGCAGGTGCAGGAGGAGGACGGCTCGTGGGGGAGTGTCGATCAGGATCCGGGCCCCGCGCACGTGGACGCGGATTCAGTGGCGTCGTCCCGAACAGGTGAGTGGGGATGGGGGAGGGGGGGGGGGCTGGTCGTCTTTGTCAACGTTCTTGCTCTGACAGTGTTTGTTTGTTTGCAGCTGGGTCCGGCGGGCCCTCAACCGCAGGGGCAGGGAAGGTGGCCCAGGGGGCCCAACTGCGCCCTTCGAAGTTCGACTGTTTGGCCACCAAGGAGGCCCGTGCCGTCGCCGCCGCCGCCGCAGCTGGTGACCCGCGTCCCGAGGGTGGAGTCGTGGACCTGACAGACTCCATCTGCGTCAGCAGGGGCTGGTCGCGAGATCGGTTGGAGTGGGAGTGTCGAAACCGGAGCCGCTGGTTCTCGGACACCCACGCCCCGGATGCAGACCAAGAGGGTTGGGATCTGGGCCCCGGCGGGGAGCCCTTGCCCGAAGATTAGCCGTCTGCAGCCACCGATCCGCCTCCAGACAACGCTCTCAGCTGTGCCCTGCGCCTGCGCAAGCGGGCGATGGAATTGGCGCTCCAGCGCTGTCTGCGTGAGGAGGGCAGGCGCGGGGGCCAGGAGTAACGTCGCGTTGTCCTCCTTGTGTCCTGGGTGGGGGTTTTGAGCAATAAAGTTGAGTTGCATCCATCCCGCTGTGTGTCATTAATTGCCTGTAACAATCCTGGAGAGCTGGGGAGATGGTAAAGCAACTGCAGCAGTGAATCGCGGGCATGGCGTCGTCAGCTCCCGGCTCCCCCTCCACATGGTCCACCCCCTGTACGCCCATACGCCGAGGCGGATGTAACCGGAGGAGAAAAATGGATCATCCTCGTGGTTTTTACTTTACCTCCTCTAAGTGGGCGGCGGTCCGCGCGAGGGGGAAGTCGGCGGGTGGCTAAACGACAACCGCATGACATTCTCATCTGGCCTCATGCACTTTCGTCCCTGGAGGCGAGGCGCTGGGGGGCTCTGGGCTTACACAGTAGCCGTGTCCGAGCGGTGCGTCCGCGTGCCGCGAGCGAGGTTGTGCAACGGGTGCGAGGGGTGGTCGACTGGGCAGCTCCTGTGTACAGGCCAAAATGTACTCCAGGTGTTCTCCGATTGTACTCCGACTGTACTCCGTGTACTCCGGCTGTTTTTGTCACAAGTTCTCCGCGTACTCCCACCGTACTCCGGGTGTACTCCGGTGTACTCCGGGTGTACTCCAGGTTTCCTCAGCGCGCTCCGACCGGCAATACTCAGTGTTCTCCGACTGTACTCCGTGTACTCCGCACTCCTGTGTACACGAAAAATTCAAGTCGCCCACCCCTCGAACGGGTGGGTGTGTCGCTGCGGCCGCCGGGGGCACTAAGCCGGAGCCGAGGCCGGAGCCGAGGCCGGAGCCGAGGCCGGAGCCCCGGGCGGCCGAGCCCTGGGAGGCGGGCCGAGGGCCAGCTGCACGCCCTGCTGCACGCCCTGCTGCACCTGCTGCTGCACCTGCTGCTGCAACGGGGTGGCGCGGGGGCTGCCAGGGGGACCGCGTCAAGGGAGGGGCGGGAGTGCTCGGAGCAGAGCGTCACCCCGAGGCCCAGGACAAGTCCAGCAAACCTCGGCAGTAAGACACAACTCGACCAGCAGCTCTAGATGGGCTCGCAGCGCCACGCAGGGCCGGGGCAGGGCAGGGCGGGGCGGGGCGAGGCG
>NW_026267434.1:208821-211352 GCF_000697945.3 Frankliniella occidentalis | reverse complement strand
CAGCAGCGGGGGCGGCGCGCGCGCCAGGAGCTCGGTGCGCGGAGGTGATGGCCATCTCCTTGAGCAGCTCGTCAGTCACCTCGAGGTCGCGCAAGGCCAGCAGCGGGGGACGGGGGGAGGAGGGCGTCATGGACCGCCAGCACCTCCAGGCCGGCAGGTCTGGCAGAGACCATAGGGCGTCTATCAGGTCCACGACGAAGACATCCTCGCCATCATTCACAAGTTGTGATCCGTGCTGAGTCGAGGCACACTGTGCGCAGGTGGATGGCTCGGCGGAGGTACTCGGTGGCCGCCCCGTTCTCGTAGTCGATGTCGCCCGCTGGCTGGTACACGTACAGGCGCACGTCCCTCAGCGTCTCGCTCGACGCCAGGGCCTCCATCCCGGGGGCATCCCGGACGGCGTTAGATGCAGCACCGGCCCCGCTCGGGCGACCGAGTCGTGTACTCCACCGCGGACATGAACTTGACGAGTTTGAGCATGAGCATCCTGACCCACACGGCCCGCACCTTGCCGAGCGGTCACGATGCTCGAGACGGGCTCGGCGGCGGCGGCGGCCGCGGCCCGGGGCCTTTCGGACGACTGTCGGGCCGGAGGGTCGACCCTGTCCGGGATGGCAGTCGTGCCCTCGCTCTCACGCACGCCGCCGAGGTCGTGGCAGGTGAACCACTAGGCTGCACTGCCAGCAAGGTGATTCCGAACAGCGCTTTCGTACCTCCGTCCTTGTCGCACTCACAGGACACCGCCACTGGGTGGGGGTGAGAGGGCACGAGAATACGCTGTGCGGAATCGTCTTGCTGTAGGGGCAGAGCGGTCGGGAGCACCACGCCTGCATCACGCTCTAAAGGGGGGCACCAGGCCCGTCCCACTTTCCAGGCCGGTCCCGGTCCCGGGCCTAATTGGCCCCTGCCTCGTCCCGAACTACCGCTGTGGATGTGACCTGAGCGCCTGTGATCGACGGGGTAGGCAACCCACTACACACCCCTGTCCACCGCGCTGACTACCGATTCGTTCGCGGGCGCTTTCACATGATCTAAAAGGGAAGGCTTGTGGCACCCTGGTCTAGTGCGGCCGCCTGGCACACTATCGTGCAGGAAGTCGCCACAGGAAGTCGCCACTCTCCAGCTGCTCGATGTGTGGCCTACCCTCCGGGCGGAGCCCGGCCACACGTTCATCACCGGCACCGGCTCGGCAAGGTTAGACCGCCTTTACTGCTCTCGCTCACTCGCCCCTCTGCTGCAGTACGTGGAGACCACGGCCGTGGCCTCCAGTGACCATCTCGCCGTGACGTGCACCCTGAGTGGAGCGCGCGCGCCGCCCCCGCCGCGCCGCCCCCGCCGACGGCGCTGGGCGCCGGGGCCCGTGCCCGCCGTGGCGCCGCGCCTGTCCAGGATCGTCCTGCTGTGGGAGTGCGGGGTGCTCGGCGGCGTGCGACAGCGCTCCATGGGGGACGGCGACGGACTGGCATGGCGACGCGCCGCGGCACCCCCGGGCACCGCGGTGCCAGCCGGCGCCCTGCCGCCCAACCCTCGCCCCACCCTAGCCCCACCGCCCTTACCCCACTGTCACCATCAGATAACGACAACTCTAACCCCTCCCTCCTAGTTCAACCTCACGGGCCCTCCTGGCCCTCCTGGCCTTTCGCGAAATGTCTTCATCCCCCTTCCTTCCTAATTATGGCTCGAAGTACTTGCCCCGGCAACAACAAAGCCTCTGGTGTCGCCTCGGGTATCACTGGGAAAACAAAGGTCGTAGGAATATGGATATCCTTCTGGAGGTGCTAATGAATTTAAGCCTGTGTAGATGCACGAACGAATTAGCAGCCCTGGAAAGACTAAAAGGTGCTAAATTTTAGTGCCCTGCGACACTTTTGTGCTTTTATACAGGCACTAAAATCTAGCACCTTTTAAAAGGCAGCAAGTCCCAGTTCCACCTTTGTTTTTCCAGTGATGGGACGCGTCCATAGAAGATTCACTTACTCCTCCTGGAGTATCGTTTGCACAAAAGTACTCGAAAATTCTGTATGCATAATAGCTTAGTGTGTCGAAAATCGCGAGCAATGTAACGACCACAACCGTAAACCCACCTCTCTCCTTGCTATGCTCTCCAGGAAGATGAGGTCCGTGTCCGTGGAGTTGGCGTCCCTCGCGCTGTGTCCGCCGACCGGAGCAGGCGTCGGCAACTCGATCCCCAGGGCGTCGACGGAGTCCAGGTATCCGGCTGCAACAAAAGGAGAGAGGCGCGGGACCCTTTGTTAGTTTGAACCGTTCCAGGCGCGGCGGGGCGCGGCCGAGCAGGGAAGGGTGGGGCGGGGCTCCCCGCCGCAGAGAGAAAACGCAAAATAGATGACGGAAGGGCAGCCGCGGAGCAGGACGAAAGGGAGACCATCTTGTACTGTGCGATATTTTCAGGCTGAAAACAACAGTATAATACTACTGGAAGCGGGCTAGGCCCCACCCTACCCTACCCTGGCTGTTCTGTCCTATAAATATATCATGTTTCTCAATCACTGCAGTGACTGATAGACTTGACT
>NW_026267434.1:206474-208116 GCF_000697945.3 Frankliniella occidentalis | reverse complement strand
CCTGCTCCGCGCCGCCGGCCGCACCGCGGTCAGAATTAGGCCACATTACTCGCGGCACGAGACGAGAGCGCCGGCGGAATCAGCCTCTTCACTTACTTCACTGCGGTGGCGCGGCAGGGCGGGGCAGCGGGGCGGCGGTCCGACTATTCGCGTAGGCGAGGGGGGGGGGGGCTTAAACTGGCCTTAAGTGCGCCAGGCCAGACCTAGAGGCCCTATCAAGGAGGCGGGGGCAGTCGTGTGTCCAGTCCAGGCAGCTATGGCCCTTTATTACATTTATTAATTTGACGACCGCCGTTTAAAACTGCAATGCGGACGGCGCGGGGTTGACTCACGTATACATAGAGTACATGCGTCTGTGTCGTCTGGTCTCGCGCGGTGTGCCCACGCCTCATGCCCCGGGTACTGACCGTAACAAGTGTGAGGCCACGCCGTGGGGGGGGGGGGGACTTGTTTGCACGGCCGTTCGCGAGGGCCAGGGGTCCCTGCTCCTCGGAGTACGGGCACTGCAGTGCACCTTCCTTATCGAGTCAAAGGAAACTTGGATCAACGTTAGAGGATGGATAGAGACGATAAGGGTTTTGTTTGTCGTCTCGCTATGGCCCTGTGCGAATAGGCAACCCGTCGGCACCCGTGCATGCGGGCTAGTATACGCACGGGGCACAGCCACCACCCTTCTTTTCCCCCGAGAACGCCGGTGCTTTTGCCGAGGCCGGAGGGGGGCACCAATCGAGGAGGACGTTCACACTCACAATCACGCGATTCCCCTTCTGCCGTGCGTTTCTATAGAGCGCGCGCGCTTCTCGTGGGATTGCAATCAAAATGACAATCTTTACAACCCGCGCAAGGATGACACGCGCAAACCGCCCCGGAGCGGCGGGCTTCCCCGGCCACGCGCGTGTGAATATAGACACAATACTTGTCCGGTTTGCGACTCAAAATAACATCCGCAGAACCGTTTTTATGCTCCCTTCCCAGGATCGCTCGCGACCGCTGCCCGCGCCCTCTGGTTTTAACTGATCGCCGTGTTCGCTCAGGGGGACTCTTTTGAATTTGTGGGCGCTTCCTTTCCTTCCCATGGCGCTGGGGCCTTCTGGGGCGCCGCCGTTTGCGCCGGTCGTCGTACAGGTTCGGGGGGACCTTGTTCGCGTGGGAACGCCGTCGGTCTCAGGCCGCGTGCGTCCGCGACCGGGCGACGTCTTTGCGGTCGCCGTCCGAAGCGGGCTGTAATGTATTAAATTCCGCGCCGTGTCAGACAAGGTCGAATAAAAACGGAAAAGACGTTTCTCGTTCCTTGTAAGGCTGTGGTGTTTGCAAAATCTTAGCCTATCGTCCGCGCGCATAGTGCTGTTACCAGGATGCTGACTGACCCCGCGCACTACCGCATGTCTTACGTGCGGGCGGGTTGCCTACTCGCTCGGCCCGTAAGGCGCCATGGCTAGGGGTGATAGGAAACCCCGCCCGCATTCCTGCCTGCGGAACAGTATAACGCGCCTCAGCCGCCTGGTATAGCGACACGGGAAGGCGCCCATGACGCTTTGTTTTGCTTGCAAAGACGCGGGGCTGCAAGCGGGCAAGCTCATGGCTCTCCCTCCGTCGCGGCGCCAGGCCCGGCGACGACGTCCACCAATTGCCACCGGCCCAC
>NW_026267434.1:198752-203917 GCF_000697945.3 Frankliniella occidentalis | reverse complement strand
CCATGGGCGGCATCGACTTGCACGTCCTCCTCGCTGTCGTCGGAGAATCGCGAACGACGAGGCTGTCCTCGTATTCGGCCGCGGTTTCCACTTCCGGTGGCGACGGCAGCGTCGACGGCGACCAGAACGGCACGTAATGCGGGGAGCCGGGGGCGGGCGCGCCGCCCCCGGGGGCGGACGGGGGGCGGCGGTGGCCCGACCACCAGGTCCAGGCGGCGGTGGCGGCAAGCGGCGGCGGACCGGACGCGGATCGGAACAGCCCGGTCTTCGCCGAGACAAGCGCGGGGGGCGGGCGGACCGGCGGGAGCGGGGGTGGCGCGAGCTTCGTCGCCCCCGGGGGCGGCGTGGGCGTCACGGACAACAGGTTGGCGAGGTGCGCCATGGCGCGGGGCGGGCCGCGGACTGAGGCCTCGCGGGTGAGTCGCCGCCGCGGCACCCGCAGGTGCGAACATTGCGCTCGGTAGGTTGTGGCATGTTCGCACCTCCACAACCCCTGCACTGCCAACAGAAGCCTTCGCTCCCCTCGAAGGCCGCCGCTGTACAGCCCACAGCTCACCGCCCACCCGCAAAGCGCGGGATCCGCGGGATAGAATCCCGTCCCTGCCGCGCTCCAGGAAATGGCTGCAGGACTCTCAGGCCCGCCCGCCCTCCCGCCCTGCCTTTTGTGTCGATCACGTTCCGTCTCTGCAGCTTTTCCCTTTCATTTCAGCCCCCGCTCCGCTCCGCCGTCCTTTTGCTGCTCTCTGCTTTCCGCCCTGCTCCGCGCCGCCGGCCGCACCGCGGTCAGAATTAGGCCACATTACTCGCGGCACGAGACGAGAGCGCCGGCGGAATCAGCCTCTTCACTTACTTCACTGCGGTGGCGCGGCAGGGCGGGGCAGCGGGGCGGCGGTCCGACTATTCGCGTAGGCGAGGGGGGGGGGGGCTTAAACTGGCCTTAAGTGCGCCAGGCCAGACCTAGAGGCCCTATCAAGGAGGCGGGGGCAGTCGTGTGTCCAGTCCAGGCAGCTATGGCCCTTTATTACATTTATTAATTTGACGACCGCCGTTTAAAACTGCAATGCGGACGGCGCGGGGTTGACTCACGTATACATAGAGTACATGCGTCTGTGACGTGTGGTCTCGCGCGGTGTGCCCACGCCTCATCATGCCCCGGGTACTGACCGTAACAAGTGTGAGGCAACGCCGGGGGGGGGGGGGGGGCTTGTTTGCACAGGGGGTCCGTGCTCCTCGGAGTACGGGCACTGTAGTGCACCTTCCTTATCGAGTCAAAGGAAACTTGGATCAACGTTAGAGGATGGATAGAGACGATAAGGGGTTTTGTTTGTCGTCTCGCTATGGCCCCGTGCGAATAGGCAACCCGTCGGCACCCGTGCATGCGGGCTAGTATACGCACGGGGCACAGCCACCACCCTTCTTTTCCCCCAAGAACGCCGGTGCTTTTGCCGAGGCCGGAGGGGGCGCCAATCGAGGAGGACGTTCACACTCACAATCACTGCCGTGCGTTTCTATAGAGCGCGCGCGCTTCTCGTGGGATTGCAATCAAAATGACAATCTTTACAACCCGCACAAGGATGACACGCGCAAACCGCCCCGGAGCGGCGGGCTTCCCCGGCCATACGCGCGTGTGAATATAGACACAATCCTTGTCCGGTTTGCGACTCAAAATAAACATCTGCAGAATCGTTTTTATGTTCCCTTCCCAGGATCGCCCGCGACCGCTGCCCGCGCCCTCTGGTTTTAACTGATCGCCGTGTTCGCTCAGGGGGACTCTTTTGAATTTGTGGGCGCTTCCTTTCCTTCCCATGGCGCTGGGGCCCTCTGGGGCGCCGCCGTTTGCGCCGGCCGTCGTACAGGTTCGGGGGGACCTTGTTCGCGTGGGAACGCCGTCGGTCTCAGGCCGCGTGCGTCCGCGACCGGGCGACGTCTTTGCGGTCGCCGTCCGAAGCGGGCTGTCATGTATTAAATTCCACGCCGTGTCAGACAAGGTCGAATAAAAACGGAAAAGACGTTCCTCGTTCCTTGTAAGGCTGTGGTGTTTGCAAAAGCTTAGCCTATCGTCCGCGCGCATAGTGTTGTAACCAGGATGCTGACTGACCCCGCGCACTACCGCCTACCGCATGACTTACGTGCGGGCGGGTTGCCTACTCGCCCGGCCCGTAAGGCGCCGTGGCTAGGGGCGATAGGCAACCCCGCCCGCATTCCTGCCTGCGGAACAGTATAACGCGGGGTTGATCAGATCAGCCGCCTGGTATAGCGACACGGGAAGGCACCCATGAGGCTTTGTTTTGCTTGCAAAGGCGCGGGGCTGCAAGCGGGCAAGCTCATGGCTCTCCCTCCGTCGCGGCGCCAGGCCCGGCGACGACGTCCACCAATTGCCACCGGCCCACTACTGGCATGCCAGCCGGTCGGCTGCCCAGAGGCCTGCCCTGCGCGGGGTCGTCCTGCTCATTGGCACGGCCTTGTTCCTGTGTCCTGCCTCGGCGCCTCTTCTCAAACTGGCCAGCAACGTGGACGTGCGGTGGCGCGTAGGGTGGCACAATGCGTCATGCGGCACCGAAAATTGCGCGTGAAAGCAATTTAAAAGTCGCAGGTCCTTATTCCTGACTGACTCTCACGCTTGGAACCGACAAACTATAATCGTCAAATAGGGAAACGCAGACTGAAAAGAAAGGAGAGTTATCCTCCAAAATTCAGAATGAGAAAAATTAATCAGATTTCTGGAGTGTTGTGTGTCGTGAAAGGTCAGCGCTCCGGCCGGCCGGCCAGCGGTCAACGGTTTTGTCAATGCCTTGTTGGTCGGACTGGGCGCGGCCGGCCGGCGGGGCGGGCGGTCGAGTCGAAGCAGCACGCAAAGGGAAGGGGGAGGGGGAAGGGGGATGGACCAGGTAGGCAGGATTATTATTGTGGGCTCCCCTACCTACCCTCCCCCTCCCCCTCCAACTCCCCCGCACACCTGTCTCCCTCGCCGCCTCTCCCTCCCCCCAGCTCATCCTCCGTGACTGTCCGTGGCTGGGGATGGCTAGTGGGCCGAGCTTTGCAGGTTTCCTTCCTCCGTTGGGCTGGGCTGGGCCGCAGACAACAACAACTCGTTGTGCTCGGAATGCTTATGACCGCCCCCTTCCCCCGAGCCGAGGGACTGTCCCGAAAACACTTTTTTTCCATCGTGCCTTGGGTGCCGCATGTGTCTCTAACAGGGGGCCGTGTGTCGACACGACGTCGCACTATATGGGACTCGTGTTGACACTCCCTACCGGCGTCCCTGCAGCGGCGCCCAGGAGCGGGGCCGTCCGAAGAGAAAGGCAAAAACGCGGAGACGGACAGTGGGGACGAGAGGGGAGGGGGAGAGAGAGAAAGAGACAGACAGGGGTGACAGCGGTCGGCGCCGTACTCTCCGCTCCGCTCGGGCCCGGACCCTGGGCTCTGGCTTATTTCACTCGCCTCAATTTCCCTCAGCACGGTCGGGACTCCGGGACTGTTCCGGGAAGACCCGACCAAAACAGCACGGCGCTGGCTCCATCATCCATTCTCGGGTCGAGGCGATGGGGCGGGGCGCCTCTTTGACGGGGAGGTGCTGGTGCCCCGTGTGGCCCGAGCATGTGGCCTCCAGCCAGCTCCAGCCTCCAGGTCTCCAGCTGAATGGCGGAGGGGACGCCCTCTCTGGCCTAGTCGCCCCAACACACACCTTCGCCCTTTGCCTTTCTTTCTTGCCGGTGGTGCATGAGAGTGATTTTAGCGCCCCAGCCCTTCTTTCTCTCTCGCTCTCTCTGTCGCATGCAGGTGCGGTGCAGGTGTCTGAGACTGTCCCGTCAGGCGCCGCGGTGCCACTACTCCTCGGCCAGCAGGGCGCCACCTTTTGGGAGTGTCGCTGTCCTCTGCTTAGCACTCTTACAAGCTGTCCGATACATTCTGCTTTTAAGGTGCATTCTCGACGGCGGGCGCCTCTGGGGTCGGTGGGGCGCCACCAGCCCCCCCCCCTCCCCCCCTTCTCCCTCTCTCATCAAATGCCGCTCACGGCACCGCCGCGCGGCGCCAACGAATGCAAATCAGGTGCAAAGCAAGTCATACACGGCCGTGTACCGCTTGAGCAGCGTCCCGGCCAGCTGGCCGCCGCGCAAACCACGTTCAAGATCTGGAGCTCCGCCGCCTGGAACTGGGAAGCTCGCGCCGCCCCGCGACCCGCTCCGGTATGCAGAACTCACAACTGTTCTGCGGCCGCCGGCCCGGCTGCATTCCTCTCGTCCTTGATGCCTGACGGCGCGCTGGTCGCTGGCCTTGCTCCAGGACGGCCTCTGCCTGCGCCGCTGTGCCGCCGGGTCGACCTCGAGGTCGTGCAGAACGGTGCGCCCGCGAGCACGAGCCTCTTGTCCCCGCGCCAGGACAGGTTGCATTCGTGCGGCACACCACATGCAGGACGCCGTCAGCGTCGTGCCGATGCAGGACACGGTTCCGGTGGCCTTGTTCCGTGCACGTTGCACGCCGGACTCTACCCCACCGGACCCCGCGCCCGCGGTGCAGTACCGCGAGTGACCCACTATACTTTGGTCAGGTCGACTGGATCGATGACACCACACCACTGACCCAACCAACGCCGAGTCGCGGGGCCGGGGCAAGGACGAACAGGGGGCGGACCCAGGCAGGACCACGGGGGCGGGCTTCCCTGGGCCGACCCCGTCCTCGGCCGAGCCTCTGTCGAAGTTGTCACAACCTTCTGACACTCGCACGAGCCCATCGACGCACATACTCACCGTTTTCAACCGGCCTGCCGTTGGCGTCCTGAAGCACTGTATCCTGGCTGGCGAGCAGCTCGCGGACGTCGGTCCGGGCCTTGCGCCCGAAAAGCACCATATCGCCGCGCTCGGCGCGTCGCGCTCGCGGCACCAGCGTCCACTACGTGCGCGACGTAACCGACCGGGGCCGCGGGGCCGGAGCCGGCGGGACGGGTGAGGACGAAACGGGCCGGAGAGTGGCAGGAGGACTGGACGGGGCAGGAGCGGGACTGGTTGACTGGGAGAGAGGGAGCAAGCGAGTGAGGAGCGGAGTGAGTGAGGCGGGCCGGACTACGCCTGCCTGCCTGGCTGCCCGCCCGCCGCCGCCGCCGCGCAGACGGGGCTGGCAGCCAGCCACTCGGGGCCCACCGTGCTCTGGCTGGAGCTGAAGCCCTG
>NW_026267434.1:190517-193158 GCF_000697945.3 Frankliniella occidentalis | reverse complement strand
TACTATCCTTTACTCTCTTTCTTCAACCCAAGAACATTGTTGCTATTTACTTCTAGCCTGTTTGTAAAATTTTGTGTGGCTTTCAGGATTGGTGGCGCTGCTTGTTTTTTTAGTATACTTATCTAGTGTCAGACGTCATTATAGAACTCCAAAATACTGTCCTATTTACATCTTTCTCTTCAATAATCTTTGGGATCTGGCTTCTGATGATGGCTGGAGATTCGCTCAAAGTAAGTCAAACTTCAAAAAACTGGCCTTTTTGTAAAATAGTCAGTTTAATAAAGGTTGCCATACTTACGAGCTTTTCCTTTTCATCATTTTTCAGGCATTTCCGGTGGGAATCCTCAAGACCAGCTGATGCAGCAATGATGGGATAACTGCAACTAATAATAAGACATTGTATTGAAGTTTAGCATCCATTGCAAATGAAAAGTAGAAAACAAATTTTATTCAAATGGAATTATAGGGAAAGTTCCCATTTCACATTGTGTCATTAAGGCAGCACCACAACAGCTTTTAGCTAATTTATGGCAAAGAAAAGTTTTAAAGTACCTTTAATTTTTTACTTGTCGTGATTTTTGGAGAACTTATTATCACTCTGTTTTTATTTTCAGGTTTTCCTCCTGCATTAAAGCTTAGTCCAGGACTAATTGAAGACTTACAGAACAATGCATTAGCTGGTAGGATGTGCACCGAGTCAAAGTAAGATAATTAAACTATTTATCGTCCAAACAGTTCTCCAGAACTTTCTTGACCTGTGCGTTACCAGCCAATCTGTAGATTGTTGGCCCTTCATCCTTGATAAGAGGAATGCTGATAAAGAAAAGGAATAAATTTGGTCATAAACATGAGCACATAATATTACTTCCATCTGAGTTATGCTTTTCAGTTTTTACGATTTGGTTTTGAGTGGGTTTAATGAAATTAGTCACCATAAACCAATGCCGCTGACAATAGCAATCAACACGTCATTGTATGTACTGTGAAGCAACTTCTCTGGAACGTGCATTATGTGTTTGTTAATGTTGTTAAAGTCTAGCCATTGCTAGAGCGCAGCGTGGTCGTGGTCCAGCAGCTCATTTTTTTATTGTCCATCACAAAAAGAACAATTTTGTCTGCAGATTGATTCAAATTTGTTCCTGAAGAAAAATTAATTTGTACCTCATTTTAGTAACAAAATTGTCTACATAGTAGATATTTTTATAGCAGAAAATATCTTTTCCATTTGTACCTATAAAAACAGACTTATTTGTTCTTTTTAGATGCAAAATTGTCTTAAAAAGAATACGTATAATTTTGTACGTTGTTTTAAGACAAAATTGCATTTTAGAAGATGCGCGTAAAGACACATCCAGCCCAAAGACAAAATTGTACCTTGTCTACGTACAAATTTGTCCCTAGCCATTTAGTCTGTAGGTGAGGGCCCAGTGGGTGCCGAGGAAACGAACATTTAGCGATTTTGCCTTTGCGCTGCAGGGATTGTTCATGTTTTATATGGCGCTTTGCTTTCTACATTTTCGCCGTGCAAACATTTCCCGTGGTAAGCAGGGCTGCGCGCCATATGGTAATATTTCATGGCGATACCTAACTAGACACCCCAAGGGAGAAGTCGCGGCGCCAATTCTGAAAAGGTGGTGTTTCAGATAGATGCTCAGGTTTTTTGTTTAAGAATTCGCGTCGCTCGCTCACTCGTTCGCTATGGTGTGTTCATTTTAGTGATAGGTATGTTGTGTAGTTGTGTTAATTAGTGAATATTCATACTTTTTCGTAACGAGCTTTCAGCATTTAGTGATTCTAGTGAGACGCATAATGAGGTATTTATTTTTCTCTTTACCCGTTTCATTTATCGCAACTCAATAGTCGGTCAGCTTAAATCGTTTCGTCTTTGCATGGTAACAATGAAAACCCCATTTTTAGTGTAACCAGACAACAACGAGCTGTGCGCCGCGCCACTGCATCCTGCATCAACCTGCCTCGTCACTTTTTTCGGCTTTCTAAATTCTAGGTAAGTTGCCTTTCCAGAAATAAATAGTTATACAAATGTGATTCACTTCTTTAGTATAAGGGCGGGGCAGCTTGTTAGTATTCATATTATTATTTGACTGATTCTTCTTTCTTTTACAGTATACTTTCCGGCTTCATTGGTCCATTCTGGTCATTCTACCATCTCTGCCTCGCCTGCTCGCGCCTGTTCCACTCTCACTGCCCCCGTTACCGATTCTGCGTCGCCTCCTTGCGCCTGTCCGCCCTCCTCCACCCTACTGCACCCCGGCTGCGTCACCGTGTGTAGCCCATTTGAGTCTGTAAGTTCAACCTCCCAGAGCTACATTTCTCTCTGCCACGCCATACCGTAGCGTTCTTGTCGCACTCTAGCCCTTTATTCGTCTGTTTTGGAAATTTTCGTCAAGCCCCCTCCCCCTTCCTCCGCCCCTGTTTGAATCGCTGTAAAGTTTGGTTCTCTCTTTCTGTCACCAGCTAGTCGAGCGGCTAGAGCTTAGCTTTGTTTTGGAAATTTTCGTTAGCCCCACTGCTCCTTCCGTCGCCCTCGCAGGAGTGTCACTCCCTCTCCCCCTTCCTCCGCCCCCGCAGGAGTGTCACTCCCTCTCCCCCTTCCTCCGCCCCCGCAGGAGTGTCACTCCCT
>NW_026267434.1:189884-190467 GCF_000697945.3 Frankliniella occidentalis | reverse complement strand
GAGCTTAGGAGGAAATATAGGGCGCTATGTGTGGATATGACAGCCTTTTGGGTGAATAACCTAACCTAACCTAACCACTTAGGTTAGGTTGGGTTGGGCATAGGTAAGACGCAATTCAAAGATTTCCTTAATTTTTCCTCCTGCTCCAGTGTTTTAGAAAGCCAGGGGGATAATAAGCACTTTCCTTCCCTGACGAACAGGAAATAGTTGAGACGTTGAGGGTAAATACCACTTCTATCTATCCATTATTCATATTGAACAGTTGCCCCCTCCTCCTACTCTCCTTCCCTATTCTTCCCTCTCCTTTCTCCTCCTCCTCTCTCCATTCTCCTCGTCCTCTCTCTCTCCACCTCTCCTCCTCCTCTCTCTCTCCACCTCTCCTCCTCCTCTCTCTTTCCTCCTCTCTCTCTCCTTCTCTCTCTCTCTCTCCTCCTCTCTCTCTCTCCTCCTCTCTCTCTCCTCTCTCCTCCCCTTCTCCTCTTCCCTCTCTCTTCTCCCCTTCTCCTCCCCCCCTTCTCATCCTCCCCTTCTCCTCCTCCCCTTCTCCTCCTCCCCTTCTCCTCCTCCCCTTCTCCTCCCCCCC
>NW_026267434.1:188930-189273 GCF_000697945.3 Frankliniella occidentalis | reverse complement strand
CCACCTTCTTCACCTCCTTTTTCTCCTCCTCTCCCCCCTTCTCCTCCTCCCCTCCTGTCTCCTCTCTCCTCGTCCTCCCTTCTCTCTCATCTCCTCTTCTCCTCTATCCTCCTCTCTCCCCTGATGAGTAATCTAATGATGACTATTTTTTAAACGAACCAGTTTCTACCACACGGGCCGCGCGCGGGGGGCCAGAGTGTCATGTCGCCACGACCACCTGTTGCATCTCAATTCAACACTACCTCAGTACCGCCAACAATAAGCACTGTGCGACGTCTGATGTTACGCCTTACGTTACACCTTACGTAACGTCTTACGTTACGTCTTACGTTACGTCTTACGT
>NW_026267434.1:177596-180275 GCF_000697945.3 Frankliniella occidentalis | reverse complement strand
GGCTGTTCTACCTGCCCGCCGACGATTCTCGGTACTACTAACGAGTGTGAGTTTGTATGTGTGACTTTTGGCCGAGGCTGTTCTACCTGCCCGCCTCTTGGTGAGACTGACATGGAGCCGGGTGAGGACTTTTGGTCCACTTTCCGTGGCCATGACATCGTCATCACCGACGTGGAATTGAGCGCGTGGGATCAATTCTTAAGCGGGCCGATCAAACGCTTCAAAGGTACGACGACCGAACTTTCATGTACACGAATACCCGTGATCGGTTGCTCTCACTGAGTCACGCAAACCTCTCTTCACACCCATTTCTATCATTCATCACCTGCAGGCTCGGCAGCGGCGGACCACAAGGAGGCTGCACCATCTGATGTCACTCCCATCCCGCCCCTGCTGCGGCAGGTGGCTCACACTAACACGGACATCGCCGTGATGGATGTGGACGATGACAGAGTACCTTCAACCGTGACTCCATTCATAGCACCGGCACCACAATCATCACCGTCTCCATCCCCTGTCGGAGGTATCACGATGATGCACGCAGCCTATAGGACTCGCTGTCCTCGTCGTCGCTCACCGACCTAACCCAACTCTGTGTCTCACTCTGTCGCACAGGTAAACGGCCCGGAGCGGAGCGGAGCGGAGCGGAGCGGAGTGATGGACACCCAGGATGAGCGCTACGTCCAGTTCTGTGACGGTGAGACGCGTGCCCTGCTGCAGGGGCTGACCGGCGACCCACCTCAGTCACTGTCATCGGCGCTGGGCGAGGTTGAGGACGACGACGCAGGGGGCCCTGACTTTTACGGGCCGGGCCCGGTGGTGCGGGCTGCGCTCTACGAGACTTTCCGCATCACGCGCCTCCACGCGTGGCAGCGAGACGTCCTGGACACCCACCTGCTCGCTGGCGGACGCGGACCCTGGTAGCACACATATGTTCGCAGAACGTTCTCTGCGCGTACGTTCGGTTCCGAACCTCGTACGAACATACCGCGGTCGCCGCTGCATCGCTAAGCCTACGTTCTCTGACAACATTCAAAGAAGGTCTATGTCCGTATACTATTAGATTGGGGAAATTAATAGGCAACACTCTGAATAAGTATGGGTGTTATCAGCTGTAACAAGAATACAGTTGAATTCCATTGAGGGATATTCTTTTTTTTATTTCGAAAGTTGACGAGCCGAGAGAGGAATTACTTTTTGCGGATACACTCCTTTGAGTGAGTTGAGTGACGTGCGGTGGCATTCACCTTCCTCTCCTGACCGAGTCGTGTCGTTACTGCAGTGTGTCGAATCAGAGCAGATTCGATTCGATTTTGTACCATTCGCACCATCGTTGATTTACCAAGAAATGTCCAGTAAGTAACTGTAATGTATCATATCAATGATAAAGTGTTGTAGTTTTCTGAATTATTATAATTTGATTGACAATCGCGATGACCTAACCAACCTAACCTTATCTTTGGACAGGCCGGGGTGCCGGTTAGGAAATAAATATTCGTGTTAATGTCTTGTATCTACATGACAATTTCAGGTGAAAAGAGAAAAAGCACTGTCAGCATACGCCAGGTCCAGAAGAGGGCCAAACAAGAGAGTGATGCTGCTCTACAGAACGTTGAAGTCGATGAGTCCTGGCTGTTGGGTGTTGATGTTGACAGTGCTTTTCCAGATGATGGTGCAGTGGCATCCTCGAGTGGGAGTGGTCCTGCGTCTGTACCATGTGACGAGGAGGCTGGTGATAATGCAGTTATTGTGACTCCCACCGATTTTTCCCAGTTATTCCCAGATGCAGCAGGTCAAGAGTCATCTGACGAAGAAATAGATGATGAAGAACCAGAGACACTTGTGTCTCGTTTGAGAAGGTGGTATGTAGAAGCCAAAATCAATCTGAAACAATTAGGAATGCTGCTGGAAGAATTGAGGCCTATACATCCTGAACTACCAAAGGATCCGAGAACAGTTGTAGAGACTCCAAGAACCACAGTTGTAAAGAATTTATCTGGGGGGGGGGATCGTATGTTCACATTGGGCTAGCTAAAGGTTTATCGACTCGCTTGCTTGAGTGTGGCTCTGTTCAGAACACCAAAAGGTTAGGAATTGATGTCAATATAGATGGGTTGCCATTGTTTCAAAGTGGTGCTGAAGCCTGGCCTATTCTGGGGAGATCTCTTGACTTGGTTGACAAAAGGCCATTTGTCATTGGTTTTTATAGTGGCTCTAGTAAACCATCACATATTGAGGACTATTTAGAAGACTACATTCAGGAAGCTAAAGTACTTTTAAAAGATGGTTTGGAATTCCAAGATGAGAAGTATGAAGTGTACATTCGTTGTTATATTTGTGATGCACCAGCATGAGCTTACCTGAAACTAGTGAAAGGACATTCTGGATACTCTGCGTGTGAAAAATGCATCCAGGAAGGGGAGTGGGATGGTGCGCGGGTAATTTTTGACCCTGTCGTCAGTACATTGCGAACTGAAGAATCTTTTCTCTGTCAAGATGATGATGAGCATCACAGAGGAGAACCACCATTGTTGGCGTTGAACACCAATTTCATTGAAATGTTTCCCTTGGATCCCATGCATTTATTATTTGCAGGTGTTCTAAAAAGATTTTTTTTTGGCTGAGCGATAGCGAAGCCTATTACTCCAGTGACGATCAAAAAGTTTCGCGTCTGTCTGT
>NW_026267434.1:176295-177546 GCF_000697945.3 Frankliniella occidentalis | reverse complement strand
CATTTTCCTCAGATGCATTTGCCTAATTACGGGAGCTGGGTGCCTGCAAGACTCAGGGTAGGCCACCCCGCAGTACACGCATGCACTGCAGACCAAATGTTGCCTACCTAACAGGCGCTATGAGTTCTCGCAGAGACTACACTTGGCAGGTCCGGAACGGCGAATGGCGGACGTACTTTCTAGATGATCCCTATGGTAACAACAGCAATGCGTTGTTGCAATTACTCCTTTGAGGGAGAAGGTTTAACTAGTCTGAGACATCTATTGTTTATGAAAGGTATGTATCTTTTTCCATTTTCCCTTACTTTCAGAAGTATTTGTCCTAATATTATCTTGTTTATTATTTTGTCTCATTTATAGGCTCCTACTCTCCTTCCCTATTCTTCCCTCTCCTTTCTCCTCCTCCTCTCTCCTCTCCTCCTCCTCTCTCTCTCCACCTCTCCTCCTCCTCTCTCTCTCCTCTCTCTCTCTCTCTCTCCTCCTCTTGCCTGCCTGTGGTGAACAAAACCATAACAGTGGCTCTGCCATTCCTGAGGATAAGGAGAAAGAGGTCTTCAGGGAAACCGAGGATTCAGACAAATCCTCGGAATCAGAAGCATCTGGTGCTTCCAATGTTAAAGCTTCTGGCCACAATTCAGAAGAGGAGAAAGAGGTTGACCATAAAATGATTGCTGCCGATAAACTTTTGCGGCAATACGTCAAACCGTCTTATTTAAAAACCTTATCCCAGTATGAGCTTCTAAATAATCAGAAAATTTGCTTCAATTGGCTAAGAGCGCAAGAGATTGGTTAGTATATTAAATAAATAAAGTTTGTGTTTCATACTTAATCTTCAGTATGTTTGGTTTAATGTTCATTAGTTCCATTGTATTTAAGTCATGTTTCTTTCAATTTCACAGACTCGCCGGTATCATCTGCACCACCAAGAGCTGTTCCCAAATCAGCTCTGCTTGTAAGTCTAAAACATGTCTATGTACTTCTTGTTTTGTTTATTTTATTTATGATTATTTTGAGTTCTCTTTTCAGCAGCCAGTGGATGATAAAGAGAACAGTCCTCCCAAAAAAAAGAATAAGTCTACAAAATCTGCAAGAACATCTTCTCGATTTCAAATGTTGATGCCCTCTAAATCGAATGAAGAGGGTACTGGCGGTTCCTCAAATTTGCACATGGCGAGAATGTTTCAGCTGAGCACCTTATCTGCCTTTCTAGCCAGAAACAGTCCCCATGCCGATGATGTCAACCTCTCTGGT
>NW_026267434.1:173344-176245 GCF_000697945.3 Frankliniella occidentalis | reverse complement strand
TTTACGCCAAAAATATGTTCGTTTGCAGGATAAGGGCCCGCATGTGCCAAGCCAAGCTGGAGTGCCAGGCGAGGTGAAAAGTGCACTTTAGATTTGTCATCCAAATCGAATGGAGAAAACTTAACGCGCTGGTCAGAAAGAAGTTCGTAATACTCTGTGTCCTGAATGGCATCTTCCTCAAAACTTTGCAGAGCGTCGCTCACACTTATAAGGAAATTTTTTGCGTTACTGTACGAGCCAGGTCTAACAGCAACCGTGTCAATGACACTGTCCGACACAATTGTTATTTCGTTTTCTCCCTCCACGACTTGTGCTATCGTGTTAGGGTAATGCAATTCAATGAGAGCTGCTTGCCAATGACCGTGCAATTCCATGCGCTGGTCGAGTTGTGTTTTAAAATGGGATGTAGTATTGTCCGGATAAATTTTCGGACTAGCGTTACTTGGAAGAAAAGTATAAAAATCCATTATACGAGATCTGAATCTAAAATCCAGGATCGACTTTTCTCAGGATAACCTCTCCAGTGGACGAGGTGTTGACGACTACCCTTTTTTCCTTTGGAGCGCACTATATATGCGATTTTGAACGTCTCGGGCTTGGTGACCTTCTGAAGTTCTGCCTCGTAAAACGTGCCTTCAATCGGATCGTTATCGAGGTCCGCCAACCTGTACACCGGCATCGTATGAGGAATGACCTGAACGATTTGAAATATCTCCTCGCTCCAGTTCCACGTGTACCCCTTTTCGAACGTTTGTTTTTCTCTACTGATTCGGACATGATCACCAACTTGAAACTTTGTTTTCTTATTGGTGGGGTTAAGTCCATGGTACAAGTTATTATATACCTCTCGGACACGCTGAGGTGTAACGTCCACTGACCTCATTTTAATGGAGCGGTGACAAGTGTCGTTGTACGCCTTAACTACATCAGACAGCAGCCCGTCAACATAATTGGCTGAGCGATTAGCGAAGCCTATTACTCCAGTGATGATCAAAAAGTTTCGCGTCTGTCTGTCTGTTTGTCTGTCTGTCTGTTTGTCTGTCATCACGATAACTCGAGAACAAATTGAGCTAGCGACCTGGGATTTTCAGGGTCGTTTTGTATCATAAAAAGACAGATCAAGTTCGAAGAAGAGCATTCTAGCTCAAAAATTGGATTTAAAAAAAAATCAAAAACCACAGGTCCCCAAAATGAAGTTTTTTTAAAAATATTTTTTTACTGTTTCCTAAGGGGTAACTTATCAAAGTAGAGCCCTTTGGGCGAAAATTTCGTCTATTTGGCTCTATCTTTAACCGTTCAGGCACCAGAGGGAGTTTTCTACACGAAAATGACAGCAAAACATTTCTATGTTTTTTTCTCAGATATTTGTTCGTCTCCAGTAGGGTAACTCGTAAAAATAAAACCCCGAAGAACAAAATTTGTTACTTTTGGGGCCGAGTGCCTACTCACGACTTTGGCCCGACTCGGGTGTCAGCGCCGCAGGCCTAGGTAGATGTATGCCAGGCGCGTCGCAGCGTAACAGTGTTTCGTGAGATATCGCGAAGCCTGTTACGCGAGACGTGGTCTGGCGTACATCTACCTAGTTGTAATTACCAGTATGAGTAAACCGCTTAAACAGTTTAGACTTAATGGTGCGCTGCCAGCGCTCCACCACGGAACATTTAATGTCGGGATTATGTGTGTGAATGTGCAAAATGTCATATTCTTTCAGAAATTTTTGAAATACTTTGTTCATGTATTCTTTTCCCTTATCAGGAAACAAACGCGTGGGTCTGCGCTTAGTGCCTTTAAAATAGTTTCAAAGCCTTTCACAATAGAGGGCCCTGACTTATCTTTGAGAGTGTCAGCCCAACCATATTTTTTAAAAAAACATGTATGACACACAAAATAAATGTGAAGCCATGATTATATTTTTTCTTAGGTTTTATAACTTTGCCTTTTTTCAATTTTGTGAAAGATCTGTCTACAACAGGCCTGATACCAGAACCACTGTGATAACGAGCAGAGTTCGGTATGAGTTCGAGAGGAATATTTATAGCAGAAAGTGCTTTAATAAAAGGCAAAACCCCTACAGGTTCAAAGTTCTTACGAGTTCGTGTAAGGTCTAAGATCAATAAAATTAGAGTTCGGAACCGTTTGTTTGTTTATGGACACGGTGCCCGTAGAGTCCCATGTGACTTTGGAGTCGGATTGACTCAAATAATCGAAGATTCGGAGTGCATGCGCTTTAAATGATTTTGGGAGGGCTGCCTCTAGCTGTTGGCGAATTAACTATCCTGTGTCCTCACTCTTTGTAAAATCATTTACGGAAATTTGGACAGGTTTTTTCTTTTCATTAATGAAATAAAGATAGCGTTCTAAAGCTTCACTATATTGCTTCCATTTTTCATAAGACATGTCCGAATGGGGCACCAAGATGGCGACGTGTCCGAATGGGGCACGCATACTTCTATTATAATTTGCCAGAGGACATTGAGGGCGCAATAGATCAGGGTACCAGTCATGCAGATAAACTTTATTTCAGACTGTTCATGGCAGGATGGGAAAACCTCGAAAAACCTTCTGTTATGACGCGAATCCTGGCAGCGGCAAAAGGGGGCGGTCAGCTTGACCAGACTGATCGAGGCGCTGGTAGGTACGCTTCAGTAGAACTGGAAGTCTCGACAGAGTCTCTGCATCCCTAGGCTGCTGCTGTTGGGCTAACCTGTTATAGCACAAAGAAAACATACAAGTGAAATTGACAAAACAACGGCAATGTCCGTGTGTCAGGACAATTTTTATGATACATTCATTTAACACTTATCAACATCAAAACTAGCTAAATATGTATGTGTCAGCTAGCGTGTGTCCCTTATGTCCCTTGCCGAGGCCTGGAGGAGACACGGCGTGGGGAAGGGGGGA
>NW_026267434.1:170646-172648 GCF_000697945.3 Frankliniella occidentalis | reverse complement strand
CGAAGGCCCGCTACATCATTCGATATTGTTCTTCAGCAAATCGCGTGACAGAAATGGTTGGGCCGCAGGCCCGACCATCGCCGCCGGCAGGCCAAGCAGGCCCGGCCCCTGCCGAACGGAGTTGCCGGCGGAGCGAAGCGGAGCTGGCCGCAGGCCCGACCATCGCCGCCGGCAGGCCAAGCAGGCCCGGCCCCTGCCGAACGGAGTTGCCGGCGGAGCGAAGCGGAGCTGGCAACTTCGTTTGGCGGAAGGGCGGGCCTGCTTGTTAATAGGTCATTTGTACGTGAATAAGTCTTTTTAACTAGTCCATTTGTATAATCTGTGGGTGGAGAAAGGGGTACTTAGGCTGTTCACACTTGTCCTTTATCTAGTCAACCATTATATTGTTTGTCATATGACGTATTGCACCAACTCGCGGTGGTCATATCCAACCTCTTCAGACTAAGACCCTCCGCCCGCCCACCTTCTGTCCGGTTCGCCCGGAGTCCTCCATCGCCACCAGAGGGCGGGAGGGCGCCAATTTTTGAACCAAAGATCGTGATGTCATCACGGTCACTCAATGCAACCTTTTTACGCAACAGATTTCTGTGGAATTTCCTTCAAACATCCCGGACACCTCGGGACCGTAACGCGGACAAACCTCGTAGACTGAATTGCGGACAGTGCCACAAATAGGTTCTCGGACCACTGCGGACAGCCACGGATAGGATCTCAGATGACTGCGGACAGTGCCACGGACACGATCGCGGGGCGGACAGAGCCACGGATAGGATCTCGGGTGACTGCGGACAGCTGCGGACAAGTCCACGGACGTTTCAATCCACGGACTGGGGCCACGGACAATTCATGGACATACCAGTGGACATGTCCTCAAATTGTCCTCATATAGTCCGTAGCTGCTGTCCGTGAGCTCTGTCCGTCGGCTCATCAGGGCTCTGCCAGCTTCAGGTACGATTGAGAGTACTGTGCATCGTACTCGCACGCGCGGGCCTGTTCTTAACTCTTGCCCTCACTTTTGTAGGCGCTGGTCAGCGAAGACTTCGTGCGGGTCCGACCCAGAGGACGGAGGCGGCCAGGCGGCGCTTCGTGAATACGACCCCAACCTCCGCGTCGATGGCCAACACGACACCCGCACCGCCGGCCTCACAGACAGGATGCCGCATGACTTGGACGGCGACGAATCGTCGCGGAGCAGACCACGCCGCGCCACTACCGTCGCTGAAACTGCCTGCTTCATCTCCATCCGATTCGGTCGAGACCGAGCGACGGCGACAGACTTTACCAACGCCGTCGCCACCCGCTGCACCCAGTTGAGGAATTTCATCTTGGCCCTAGCGGACAGCACGGGCTCCGATGATGCAGGACCGGGCGGACTCTGGTGGTACCCGCCCCTCTCCAGCGAAGTCGCCAAGAACATCACCGACGCCTGCAAGGAGGAGCTGCGCCCCCTCCTGGCCATCAGACATGTGAGCCGGGGCAGGGCCAAGAAGCTCTACGATATGGGATGCCACGACGTGGCCGCCGTCGCCGCCATCTACCCAACTACGCGCCTCTGCGACGCCATCCCGAACCTCGGCTTGTGGCGGGCCATTGACATGGTGATGCACGCGAGAACTATTCTCCGCAACGAGGCCGTGCACCACTCTGTTCAGGCAAAAGACCGCTACGGCATCCTTGGAGCGGACGCATCGCACCAGTGATGCGTGTGCATGCATCGGACTCCCACCCCCCCTAACTGACATGTCGGCTGTTTTGCGTACTGTTTCTCTGGATAAATAAATATTGCTCATCACACCTTTTCACAGCGAGTCTCCATTTTTCTTTTCCGAAATCTCTGCACACTGTCCACGATGCATATTTGGAAAAATATAATTTCTTCATAGTCAATGAGACATCTGGGGGGAGAGAGAGAGAGAGAGAGTTTGAGTTTGAGTTTGATTTATTGCCACTGAACATTTACATGTTATGGACAGTATAAAATTTTAAAGATGCAATAAATAAA
>NW_026267434.1:164410-170596 GCF_000697945.3 Frankliniella occidentalis | reverse complement strand
TAGGTAGATGTATGCCAGGCGCGTCGCAGCGTAACAGTGTTTCGTGAGATATCGCGAAGCCTGTTACGCGAGACGTGGTCTGGCGTACATCTACCTAGTATCTTCTAAGTCAGTTGGACACTACATTCATTAAAATGTTACTTTTTAATCCCATTCATTCATTGCTTGAAGGTGTTCTGAAAATAAATTTTGTTCTTTTGTATTCTAGGTGTTTTGAAAGGTGGCAATGCCCGGTTAAGTGCTGCTCAGATCAGTCTCGTCTCTAACAATCTCATTTCTTTACAAAGTCACATGCCCCGTGAATTTGCTAGAATTCCCCGATCATTGGAAGCCTTCAAGAGATGGAAAGTTACAGAGCTTGGGCAGTTGTTACGATACACTGGGCCTGCTGTATTAAATGATTGCATGCCTGTAGAGGTGTACAAATTGTTTCTTTTACTGCATGTAGCAACCCGTATCGTTTCTCACCCAGTTTTAGTCAAAGATTCTTCATATTTAGATTATGCTGAGAAATTATTTTCTACGTTTGTTCAACACTGTGCTCACCCAACTGTATTCAAGCCAGCGTTTGTTGTCTATAATGAGCATAGTCTTTTGCATCTGGTTGACGATGTTCGCAAATTTGGGAACATTTTTGATTTTAGTGCTTTCCCATTTGAAAATTTTCTGGGAATTTTGAAACGCATTGTTAGATCAGGCGTTCACATCACTCAGCAAGTGGCGAGGAGACTAGAAGAAATGGATGGATTTGTTGCCGGTCCAAAGTGTACACCATCACATTTTATACCGCACAACTTTGATGAAACCAAAGCTGAATTTAAATATCTAGTCTGTAAAGACTTCACACTCTCTCCTCATTACAAGAAAGATGCGTTTTTTAAAACTCAAGATTCAATTGGAAGAGTTTTCAAAATAATGAAAACTTCAGATGGGTTCAAGATCAGAGCTAATGTTTGCAGCAAACTGGAAAATTTCTACAGCTACCCTCTACCGTCTCACAAAGTAGGAATATTTAAAGTGTCTCGTTGGTCTAGTTTGGATGTAGAAATCGACCCTGCTTGTATTACTGCCAATGTCATGGTGATTCCCTCCAAAGCTGGTTGGATGGCTGCTGAGCTGCTCCATTGTGTGAATTGATGGTGAGTGGAAAGTTGTTTTGCTTGGCATGGTAATTTTTGACGCCATATTTGCTTGCTCTTCTATTTCTAATTGCTTGTCTCACTTTCTGTAATATCCAGTTAAAATTGCTTGTCTGACTGCCAATATATGAATTTGCAC
The DNA here is from genome assembly GCF_000697945.3 of Frankliniella occidentalis. NCBI lineage: Eukaryota > Metazoa > Arthropoda > Insecta > Thysanoptera > Thripidae > Frankliniella > Frankliniella occidentalis. The sequence continues at coordinate 169,318 of NW_026267434.1, read as the reverse complement.
TGTTATTTTTGTAATGTGTCCCTTGTTTTGTGTCTATCTTCTATCTGACTCGCCTATGAGCGTTTGTGGAATGCTGCTCAGCTTTGCTCATCATATTCTATTCTGTTGGTGATTTTTTTTCGAATGTTCTCGGTTGAAGTTGTTACACGGTATCTAATTAATGTTCCACAGCCTTTTGCTGTTGTGGAGTTTCATGGGAAGAATCCTGAAAAAGATCTACCATTCACAAGTATTGTGCCAGACATATGGCTAGAAGATGATGAGGGAATTTGTTGGTGGCCAACTCACCTTTCTATTAAGAAGCAGGAAGCGGCAATTATTATTTGTTCGCCTATATGTCCTGAGATGACCCAAATTAAATTTAACAAAATAATTAAGAAATGTGGTAAGTCTTAGCTCATCCAAAAGATCCGCATATTGTGTTTTGCAACTGAATATTCTTCTTAATTTTTCATCTTTTTTCCAGGCTCATTGCCTGCGGCGAAGGCTGCCCTTGAGTTGAGCTGTAACTTGACTGACTGGGAGTCTGCCCCAGAACAGGCACAATTAAGGTCTAGCAGGGGGAGACCCATAAAGAAATCCTTGAAGCAGCTAAATGCAGAACGTATGTTGGAAGATGAGCATAAGTCTGCCAGAGGCAGTGAAAAACAAAAGAAAAAGAAAAAGTTGTCACAGCCTATTCTTGAAACCCCGGCCGTGCCGTTTCTGTCAGGTAAGATTATAAAATATTTTTTTATGGATGCTTCCTATTTTATATTTTGAACAAACTTGTCGTGGGAATGATGTCCCACTATTTAATGTAATGGCCTGCTTGTCTAATTAATCCTTCATTTTTATAGAATCTTCACCTAAACTCCACTTTAATGGATCACTCAAGAAGGTGAAGTCAACATCATCTAAATTGGGTATGCACAATTAACTATCTAACTAAATCTAAAATTAATTTTGTTCAATTTCTTTTATTTTTTGCATGCAATTCAATAAGACATTTGTTTTTTCAGATACTGCGGCAAAGTCTGCAGAAGAGTCGGGAAGTGAACCTGATGACCCGTCGCCTGTCAAAAGTCCTCAAACATCACCCTCCCATTCTGCCTCTCACTCACCCTCCCATTCTGCCTCTCACTCACCCTCCCATTCTGCATCTCACTCACCCTCCCACTCTGCATCTCAATCACCCTCCCACTCTGCATCTCAATCACCCTCCCATTCTGATTCTTCATCTCATTCTCCCCGTCTCACAACTTCTGCTCTTTTCTCAAGGACTCCTGCCTTTCTATCTAATCCTACTAAATCTTCACACTCCGTTTCTCCTGTCTCTCAGTCTCAATCTGCTATCTCTCACTCTAACTCAGGATCATCTTCTCTCTCTTCTACCAAAAGCGTCCCTGCCTCCAACTCAAACTGTCACCCCACTGCTTGTCACCAGCAGGGTTCGCTACCCCCTGCACTCTCCAGCAAGGCTCCAGCAGCACAATCTGGACCAAAGAAATCTGCTGTTGGTTTGTACATATTTTTGTTCCTTTTGGCTTATTTCTTGCAAAGATGGGTTTAATATATAATTATTTATCAATTTCATTTTCAGAACTTCTTGCTGAATTAGTGCACGAGCAAAAATCAATGAAGTCCAATTTGATTGAGCAGGGGAAGAAACTAGATGAGGTGGTGCAAAGGCTGAGAAACCACGGAGTTGTCTTAACAAAACCAGAAAACATGCCTGATCTTTCTCTAACTAGCATAGCAGACATCAACAGTATGCTAAGCTAAGCCTTGCCTCCAGTGCAGAGAAGGATTATCTGGTACGTTTTGATGAATGGTTATAGAGGGAAAATTAATATATGTATAATCACATTGTTCATTCAAATTTCCTTTCATATCACAATTTTCAATGTAAATTCTGATAAGATACGGTTTGTCTAATCTATTTTTTTGTCTCTTTAAGGTGAAAAAGCTCAGCATGGAAGGTGGCATTGACATCAAACAATGTGCCCTACGTATCATGCAAGCGCTGCTGTCCAGAAATTTTGCCTGTTTGTTTTCCCTGAAAGGAAGAAAGAGGGAAGGAAAACAGAAGAGGGCGTTTAAAGAGACCATTATGTACAGTGCAGTGAAAGGTATACATCTAATTTAATTTTACTAACTGGCTGTTCTTTGGTTGTTTGCTCTTCTGACACACTATTTTGGTCTCTGCTCATTTTCCAGATGCGGTTCAAAAGGTCATTCCTAATGCTAATGGAAAACTAATTGACGATGAAGTATCTTCCTATTTGAAACTGTTACCGTTTAGGTAAACTGAATTGCAGTAGTTTTTGTTTTGGAAACCCATGTTGTTGTTTTGTTTTTTTAAGTTTAACACAAGTTTAAACTTACAGTTGACGATGAAGTAGCTTCTTTTTTGAAACGGTCCCTGTTTAGGTAAACTGAATTGTACTAGTTTTTGTTTAGGAAACCCATGTTGTTGTGTTGTTTTTTTTTTTCAAGTTTAACACAAGTTTAAACTTATAATTGACAATGAAGTAGCTTCTCTTTTGAAACAGTCCCTGTCTGGTAAACTGAATTGTACTAGTTTTTGTTTGTGAAACCCCGTGTTGTTGTTTGTTTAAAATTTAACACAATTTTATTCTAAATGGGTTTAAGATGTGATTGAATTTCATTTTGTGCTGAATGTTAGCACTGGAATATGTTTTGTCTGTATTACTTGTTAATTGTTGTCTCATAGTTATTTGACTTCAAAATATTTGATTTTGTCCTCCGATCAAATTGTATTTCTACATATGTGCATATGTGAAATAAAATTGAAATGATCGAATTCATTGTGATTATTATCCACTTAATAACGAACATTCACTTCAAAAGAGGAGGGGAGCTGGGCCAGCTCGGCAGACGGTAGTTCTTACATTTCGTTTGGAGTACGTTCCTAGAACTCTTTAGACGTTTTGAGAACGTTCTCCGAACGTCCGGAGGACGTATGTATCATTCGTTTAGAGAACGTTTAGAGAACTGTCACTGAACGTTCGTACGAACGAACTTGCTACCAAGAGCGAACCTAATTTCCGAACATTCCGAGAACGTTTTCCGAACATTCGTGTGCTACCAGGGGAGAGGGCAGGAACGGCTTGGTGCTCGCACCTTCCATTGGGGGAAAGACAATGGTGGCCATCGTCATGTCTCTCCACGCTCTCCTCGTCCGCCGAGAGGACGCCACGATGGTCATGCCCTACATCGCTATCGTGCAGGAGGTGGTGGCCCAGCTGCGCCTCCTCGTGGCGAAACTCATCCAGCGGGGCGCCCCTACCTGCTTCTCCGTGGAAGAGTACGCGGGGTCCAAGGGCAAGCTGCCACCGCCAGCCAGGGTGACCAACTCGTTCAAGACGGCCAGCGTCCTGTACGTGTGCACCATCGAGAAGGGAAGCATGCTCTTGAGGCACTTTGCCAAAAGGACACCGCCCGTTCGACTCGGTTGCCTCGTCCTCGATGAACTGCACATGCTCGGTACGACATCCACTGTACGAACACCGTCACCGGTTTTGGGGGAGGGACCTTGTTTTTAGCCCGCCCTTCTGCTTTTAAAAAAGCATTAAAGCGGGCTTATGCAACCGCGTCCGTCCGTCCGTCTGTCTGTCCGTCGTCCGTGTAAGAGGAAGGAGATGAGCTAGAGGTCTGCAAATTTCAGGGTATCTTAGGGGTCACTCCTGGACAACGAAACGCCTGGTGCAAATCCTAGCAACCACCCCTAAGGGGGTGAAAGGGGGTAACAAAGAAATAGGGGTTGGTCCAAAAAGTAGAAAAAAAAATATTTTTTTATGGTCTCCTAAGGGGTAACTCGTGAAAGTAGAGTCCACTGGGCGAAAATTTTGTCCGTTTGACTCTATCTTGAACCGTTTGGGCGCTAGAGTGCTTTTTTCGACGAAAATACGGCGAAAGTGACCACGTTGCACATAAAGACGTACAAGGAGGCGTCCAATCGTAAAATGTCAGAGGAAGTACCCCCCCAAAACAACGGCCTGAATCAGGAATTACCCTCGCATTAGCCGTATCTTTTACTGTTTCGGCCCTAGAGGTGAATATATTGAAAACAATGGCAAAAAGTCAAGTTATAAGACTCTTTGACAAACAATATACAATCTAAAAACTGCGCGGGTTCATTTTTTTTTGTAATTTTTAAGCAAAGCAGAAGGGTGGGGTGTAGTCACGGTGTTGCCCCGTTACAGTCTTTTGTCATTTCCAAGGAGCAAATCTCTAGGGCCTCAGGCCCCCCGCCGAACGCTTTAGCTTACTCAAATATGCAAAGTAATTTACCGGTCACATTATTTATTTGATTATGCACTTCAGTAAATCGCGAGACTTAAATGGTCGGGCCGAAGGCCCGACCATCGCCGCCGGCAGGCCAAGCAGGCCCGGCCCCTGCCGAACGGAGTTGCCGGCGCAGCGAAGTGGAGCTGGCAACTCCGTTTGGCGGAAGGGCGGGCCTGCTTGTTTTTCCCCTTCCTTCTCACTTGGCCAATTTCAATTTCAGGTGACGACACCCGTGGTGGGATCTTCGAGGAGCTGGTCACGGGCGTGCTTTTCTGGGCCGGGGCGTCCACTTTCTTGGTGGCCCTATCGGCGACGATAGGCAATCAGGACGTCCTCGCCACCTACCTGGGGGTGTGGACCCCTCGGCGTGTGTGCTCCACCACCTCCCACGCCGACCCCAGGCCGAGATGCTCAGAGAGTATGCCGTCGCACAGTGGTCGGAAACCGGGGAAATGCTGCTAGAAAGGACATTTCTCATTATATAGTCGTAGGTTTTTCTATGAGTGCAATGTCTTCTTTAAAGTCTAAAGAATCGGATTCTCAACAACATATGGCTCAAATATCAGGGAGTTACGTGTAAATCTGATTTAAAATGACCCTCTGGTGAAGCGGGTC
>NW_026267434.1:152768-158565 GCF_000697945.3 Frankliniella occidentalis | reverse complement strand
TGACATCATCTGCAAAATTTACTAGATGACCGTTTTTGATAAATTTTTGGAGGTCATTTATGAACAGCAGGAACAGTAGTGGACCAAGTACTGACCCTTGCGGGACACCACAAGTTATAATTTCGGAATTTGATCGATATGTTCTTAAAACTTTTCCATCACTGTAGCTAATTTCCACAACTTGTTTTCTTAGTGACAGGTAGGACTCCATCCACTTTAACACTTTACCTCTAATACCATAAGCACTGAGTTTTGTTAAAAGTATCTTGTGATCTACAAGATCGAATGCCTTAGACATGTCAAAAAAGATTCCGGTTAAAAGTTTTTTCTTGTCGAATGAGTTATAAATTTTTTGGATAAAGTCCACTATAGCATCAGTGGTACTTTTCCCTTTCACGAATCCATATTGTGTATCTGATAAGATATTAAATCTATATAGGTAGTCCCGTAGTTTCTTCTCCATGACAATTTCAAAAATTTTTGAGAAAGTAGTTATGTTTGCAACAGGTCTATAATTTCCAGTTTCCGTTTCTTCCCCTTTCTTGTAGAGTGGCATAACCTTTGACAATTTTAGCAGCTCTGGGAAAACTCCTTCATCAAAGGAAGCTTGCACAAGATGCTTTAATGGCTTGATAAGTTGTTGGTGACATGTCTTTATAATCTCATCACACACATGGTCATATCCGGAACATTTTTTATTTTTAAGTTTGGCTATGGCTAGAATGATGTCATTTTCTGATACTTTGCTTAGGTACATTGAGAATTCTGTTTCATTGAATGTGGTGCCTTTTTCTTTGTTATCATCTTGCAGGTTCTTTGCCAGGTTACAGTAGTATTTATTAAATTCTTCAGATATTCTGGTCGGATCTGTACAGATTGTGTTGTCCTCTAGTTTTATGCTTATATTTTTGTGTTGTATTTCTGGTTTCCCCATTTGTTTATTTATGACTGTCCAAATAGCTTTAGTTGTATTTTTTGCATTATTAATCTCGGATTCAGTTGCTAGTGTTTTTGCAGCATTAAGGATCTTGCGATAGATTGATCTATATTTCTTGAAGTATTCTTCAAAGCCATGGTCATGATTCCTTTTGATTTTCTGACATAGTTCCCGATAATTTCTTGATGTTATTTCAATGCCTTTTGTAACCCACCTTTTGTCTTTTTCATTCACTTTGCATTTTTTTAATGGAAAATAGTTTTCATACAGTTCTGAAAATTTTTTATGAAAGTTATTGAATTTCTCATTTATAGTTTTGGCTTCATACATATCAGACCAACTTTGATTCTCCAGTTCATTACAAAACAGTGCTATTTTAGTTTGTGGGTAGACTCTCTGATATTTGAATTTTATTCCTGAGTTCCTCTTACTCTTGTGAAATGAGACATACTGAAGAGTATGATCAGAGATACCTGCTTCAATGTTGCAATCACTTTTAATCTCTTCCCTGTCCACATTGGTTATTATGTGGTCTATGGCTGTTTTGCAGTAGCCCATATCTCTGGTATACTTATCTGTAATGGTGTAAAACCCTTGTTGAGCGAGGAAGTATTCCAGCTCTTTCTTCATATTTAGTTTGTTTTTGTCACAGGTCTTGATGTCAATATTTAGGTCCCCACAGATGAATATATTTTTGTTATTGCTGACTTTTTGTAGACATTTTGTTAACTGATCATAAAATATTTCAATGTCTCCCTTTGGAGGTCTATAAACACATACCACCACATTCCTGTCCGTTTTTATTGCTGTTGATTCAAAAGTTCCTTCTATATTCAAGTGATGTATGGGTATTTCTTTATATTGTACCCCTTTCTTGATATATATATAGCAGCTCCTCCACCACCTTGTTTCTCTCTGCAGTATATTGAGGTACAAACATATTTTTCTAGCAAGTTACGAGCAATAACAGGAGTATTTAACTTGTGTTCTGTGATACAAAGAACTTCGACATTCATCTCTTGGCACATCAGATCCAGCTTGTGAGTCTTACTGGTGATTCCATTTACATTTATATGACATATATTATTACAGTTTAATTTTGGCAGTGTTTTCTGTCCAGTGGCATCTCTTAAAAATCCGTACTAATTTCCATAAAATTTTTGTTGTTATCTTCACTGATGTTTGGACTAAATTCATCTTCATTCATAATTAGATAAGCTAATCGCTCACACAGAATGTTTTTACCTTTGTTGTTTAAGTGCAGACCTTGCTTAGTATAGCACAGTTTGTTAAATTTTTCACTGGTGCCATCAAATTTGATTTTAGTATTCTTGCACTTATCACTGATGTAGTCATTTGCATTGCATATTACATTGTTTAAATACTGTTTGTCATATCTTACTGGTATAGCATTCACTATCACTTTCATTCTTTTTGATGCTTCTTTTATGCTATGCATTCCTTCATCAATATCTTGAACAGATTCATGTTGGTGTTTCCGAATGTTGTTGGCTCCACCTAATATGACAACTGTGTCATGGCTTGTGAAATCTCTTGTTAGTTCATTCACTGGTTGTGCTACTTTTCCAAGGCTTGCATTAGGTTTTACAAATCCAACAACTGTATAATTGCTTGGCAGTTTGGAGGCCAGTTTGGTTGACAAGTCCCTCCCATGGCTGTCTGCTAGGATGAGTACTTTGCGTTTCCTTGCACATTTTGGTTTGTTCATGCTATATTTCACATTGTTCTGTAACAAGTCAGTATGGTTAGAACTTTCCAGGTTTTGAAGGATATCATACCTGTTACTGGTGGTTATGACATCTTTTGGATTCATGTCAAGTGTCCTTCTTGCTTTGAATGGTTTAGGTGAGTTAGTCCATGTGAATGAGAGGTTAACTTTCTCTCTGTTGTTTTGGCACAATTTTTCAACTTTTTCATTTGCATGGGTATGGGCTTCATTCTCGACTTCATCTAATGTTTCATTTATAATTGCTTTCATTTCAGTGATTTCATTCCTCATGCCAATTATTTCCATGAGTCTTGTGTCCAACTTGTCGCTCAGCTCTCTCACGTATAATTTTAGCTTCTCATTTTCATTTTTGAGTGTTGTCAGTAGTTCACTTTCCTTCCCTCTTTCATCTTCAATATTGTGGGATTGTTTGTCTAGTTCCACACTTTCAGCTTTACATGTTTTACAAACATAACCATCACTGTCTTGATTGGGGTCTCTGTTTTCACATTTGTTATGATACAAATTTTTACAGCGGTTGCACTTCACTCCCTTTTTCAGATTCTTTCTGCATTTGTGACATTTCTGATCATCGTCTTGCTCTAGATCAACCAGAGAGAGAGAGAGAGAGAGAGAGAGAGAGAGAGAGAGAGAGAGAGAGAGAGAGAGAGAGAGAGAGAGAGAGAGAGAGAGAGAGGAGATAGAGTGAAGAACATGGATGAAGACACAGGGAGAAGTGAAACACAGGGAGACGAAAAAAAATAGATAGCGAGGAAGAGACACAGAACACGAACACCTGCCCTCAAACCGTTGCAGTAAACACCTTCGGAAAATGCTACCGGTTTGCGTCACTGCCTTCTTTTACACATGGCGAAATAGTCGGGACGTTCAAGGTTAACGCTCATGCAAAACTGTTGTTTTAAGCCCACGCCAACCTTAACCTACATGACCTCATCTTATGAAGGAAATCACTAAATTTAGTGCCCAACTGTAACTGGGCTCCGGCCCCTGTCATTGTCATGGCACTGGGTGTACTGATTCGTCTTTTTCGAATAGTTTCTCTTAATTTATTTCATGGGAAGCTGCGCGACAAGACACCTGTATAATCATGACACCTTAATCTGAAGCATGCAAATGAATTGGTCAGCAGATTTGGTGTGCAGATTTGGTCTACATATTTTATCTGCAAGACGTTCACATGAGACACCTCCCACTCCCAACCCCAGCCCCTCCGACGGTCGTGTTTACTCATCTCCTCATACTCCCGTCTAAACGATTAGCTCGTCTCCATTCTCCTGATCCCGTCGTATGCTCGCCCCTGCTGTGACGGCGTCAGACGCCCCACCTCTAGTCCACTGCTCTTGCATACGTGCACGTTTGGATGCCTACCCCACCGATCACAGGGGCTCTCCCGACAACGCGCCCCATCCAAACCAAACGAGCCACTCCCCCTCTCACCCCTCACCTCACGAGTCGCTCTGATTCGCTTCGCCGCCTTCATCATTCCCCTTTATTTACAGCTGGCATTACCTCTTCATAGCCTCCCCCCATTAACCTTGTCGCGTCCACACACACACACAGCTAGACACCTTTATAAACGGGGAAAGTTGAATTTTTTTCCAAGTGGCGCTGCGCGGCTACACCCCTATTTCGCACCAACACTGTGACTTTGAGTTTAAGGGACCGTCCTAAAAGGCGGTGTCAACCCTTTGGACAATTTTCGTCCGAACGGTTCAAGATGCGAAGGGGTGATGTGAGAGTGGTTTCAACGGGATGTTTTGGACTTTCAGAAGGGAGTATGTTCGAGCAACCTTTTGCGCACCAGCACTGCGACTTTGAGTCTCAGGGACCGTCCTAAAAGGCGGTGTCAACCCTTTGGACAATTTTCGTCCGAACGGTTCAAGATGCGCAGGGGTGATGTGAGAGTGGTTTCAACGGGATGTTTTGGACTTTCAGAAGGGAGTATGTTCCAGCAACATTTTGCGCACCAATACTGCGACTTTGAGTCTCAGGGACCGTCCTAAAAGGCGGTGTCAACCCTTTGGACAATTTTCGTGCGAACGGTTGAAAGGTGCGCAGGGGTGATCTGAGGGTGGTTTCAACGGGATGTTTTGGACTTTCAGAAGGGAGTATGTTCGAGCAACCTTTTGCGCACCAGCACTGCGACTTTGAGTCGGGCGCGCGCCGTAAGAGCGAACTGTCACAAACGCGACTCGTCGTAAGCGCGAATGCCGAAAGCGCGACCCGGCGCAAGCGCGAACGCCGCAAGAGCGAACGACCGCAAGCGCGAAGGGTCGGAAGCGCGACCCGCCACAAGAGCGAACCTCACGAGGTGCAGCTTACGCGCAAGCGGCTTGCCACGGCTAGACGGGCGAGATCGACGAGTAGGTCGAGAGGGTCTTGCAGTCGTGTATGAGGGAAGAACTATGGCCGTTGATTATGTTCTGCTGCTGCTAAAGCGTGACCAAGACCAGCCTTGACATCGGTTTGCTGTCTATGTTACGTGTACTTGTATTGGTAAAACGTTCATAACGTGAATGTCCCCGTGAAGTTCCTCGGAATCCCTCATACACGACTGCGAGACCCTCTCGACCTACGCCTCGATCTCGCCCGTCTCGCGGTGGCAATAGTCTTCCTAGCAAAAGACTAGTGCTACTCAAAAGGGCAAATAGAGGTCCAATCCAATGGCTTCGCTTCGACTTCGGCACCTGTGGCTGGGGGATGGAGTAGGATAGCGAGTCGCGGTCGCGAGTCATGAGTCTCCTGTCGCGGGTGTCCTATTCTAAGTGATCGCGGGCCCGTTCGCGGGTGTCCTTTAGTGATCGCGGATCCTTTCGCGGGGGTTCGCGGTGTCCTTTCGCGAACCCTGACGGAAATCTGTGGATTTGCAGACGATTTCCAAATCGTCTTCTGGTGATTTAGACAGGAATCAAAAATCCCCCAAAATCTCGAAAACGGGCATTACAGAGACATTTATGCAACACTATGAGGAATCCTAATGCCTCATAAAAGGCATTCATCAAGAATCTACGGGAATCATGAAATCGCTTTGAGAGGCATTGCAAAGCCTGTTGAATGTCTGACCGAATGCGCACAGCCGGCTACATGCCTGTCGAAAGCCTCTCGAATTC
>NW_026267434.1:148887-149468 GCF_000697945.3 Frankliniella occidentalis | reverse complement strand
GTGAAACATCAAGATCGTGTGCCGTGTGTCAAGTGTTGTGCGTGTGTCTAGTGTTAGTGTACTTTAAGTGTTTCAAGTGACAGTGTGTTTGACTCTGGCCGAAGTACCTGCTCCCCCAATCACGTTGTACTGGTGGGATGTGTGTGGAAAAAGCCGTGTATGTACCGCTTACTTGAATAATTAGCCGTTACTCAATAATCTCGCCTTTCCTACCCTTTACCCCAAATCACACAGTCCAGCCAATCGAACATTAACTTTAAATTATTGGAAGGAACATTCTACCACGACCTTACAGAACATGGGATGCGGGTGGGAAGGGCATTTTCCGGGGCCCCAGAGGCCCGAGGGGGCGCCAGAAAGGCGTCCGCCGGCACCTACATTTGACACACAGGAAACATTTACAGATTTCTAGAGGCGCAGTTGCGCGGTGGAACGGGGGGTCATAGGCTAGGGGGCGCCATCTGGCTGGGAGGGGGCGCCGACATGCCGGATGGGGGCGCCCTTCGAGGGGAAGAGGGCGCCGACATGCCGAATGGGGGCGCCCTTCGAGGGGAAGGGGGCGCCAACATGCCGGATGGGGG
>NW_026267434.1:147843-148512 GCF_000697945.3 Frankliniella occidentalis | reverse complement strand
ATGCCGGATGGGGGGCGCCCTTCGGCGGGGAGGGGGCGCCGACATGCCGGTTGGGGGCGCCCTTCGGCGGGAAGGGGGCGCCGACATGCCGGTTGGGGGCGGCCTCCCTACCCCACCGGCAGGAAGAGGGCGCCGTCAGGAGGTCTGGGGGGCGCCATCCGGGCGGGAAGGGGCGTCGTCAGAGTGTAGGGGGCGCCTTTGTACTCACCTCTGACGCTGACCAACTAACCACTGTACTGTACTCTACTCCATCATTCAGTTAATATTTTTAACGGTCATCGTTTGTCCGGGTGCGGGTGATTGTGCGGCTGCAGCGCCCGTGCGCCGCAACCGCACGTCAGCGTAACGTTACGGCGGCGTCGGCGTTCCGATCGGCTTTCGTTGCGCGTGAGTGAGGCAGGTTTCGCACCGCCCGAGAACGCGGAGAGCTTTCGTCGCTCTGTTTTTCTCGTTGTGTCGTGTCGTGGCGCGGCGACGATTTCGTCGTGTTGTTTTTAGCCCGCCCTTCTGCTTTTAAAAAAGCATTAAAGCGGGCTTATGCAACCGCTCTCGTGTCTGTCCGTCTGTCCGTATGTCCGTCTGTCCGTCGTCCGTGTAAGAGGAAGGAAATGAGCTAGAGGTCTACAAATTTCAGGGTATCTCAGGGGTCACTCCTGGACAACGAAACGC
>NW_026267434.1:145449-147183 GCF_000697945.3 Frankliniella occidentalis | reverse complement strand
GGCAGGCCAAGCAGGCCCGGCCCCTGCCGAACGGAGTTGCCAGCGCAGCGAAGTGGAGCTGGCAACTCCGTTTGGCGGAAGGGCGGGCCTGCTTGTTGTGTGTTGTGGTTGTGGTGTGTGTGTATGTTGTGTCTGTGGTGTTATTGTCTCGTTACTTGACAATGAGTTCATCAAAGAAGCTTTCCGGCTCCGAAGGCAGGAAGCGCAAGAAGTTGGTCCAAGCTGAAGCTTCGAAGCTCGGAGCTTCTCTCTCCAAGTTCCTCCGCCCAGCCACTACTGCGACCGAGACAGGGGTTTCTGCTGATGCGGCACACGTCAACAGCAACGGTATGAATGTTACGCATGCCTCATGCCTGCTGAAATCTTCAACAAACAAAAGTGTGAAGCCTGTTACGCGAGATGTGGCCTGTCGTACAAATATTTCTCGCATTTTCGTCCTTCCATTTCCGTTCTTTTCTTGTATCGCCTGACTGCTTATCTGCTGAAACCTGCAACAAACCAAAGCATGTATATAGCGAAGCCTGTTACGCGAGATGTGGTCTGTCGTACAAATATTTCTTGCATTTTCGTCCTTCCATTTCTGTTTTGATCTTGTTTCGCCTAACTGCTTGCCTGCTGAAACCTGCAACAAACCAAACCAAACTATTAAGCGAAGCCTGTTACGCGAGACGCGGTCTGTCGTACAAATATTCCCCAATTTCCCGCACCCGCAGAGCCCTATGTTTTCTCGCATGTCTTGCGCTTAAGCAATTATGGATTATTTAGAAGCAGAGCTTGGCATGCATCCTGCCTGTCACCTGTCACCTTACCTCCACTTTTGAAGGTACACGTACGCACATTGTGTTGTTACAAATACATTTGCTTTTGTTTATACTTACAAACTTTTCTCCAACTGCGACTGCGTTTACTCAGCTCTTTCATTCGATATTGCAGATGTTCACATTGTATCTCCCACTAATGCAAATGCAGAGTCAGAGTCAATGCCGTCCTTTGATGATGGGGCTGCATCTTTTGATCATGGCACATTGAAATGCGTTGTTTCTTCTGATGAAAATGCTAAGGAAATAAATAATGAAGGTAATTTTTTTTATTGTACTCCCCACAATCTGAGGCATAAAGCATACCTATTGAACAGTTACCTGAGCTTTTAACACCATTAATACTTACTTTACTTTTAATCGTAGACAGTGGGCCAACGGGGCCAGAGGTATTCGGCGATTCCCTACTGCAGACGTCATCCGATGTGCTTGAGATTTCGGACGATGAAGTTCAATCTGAAAGGAGTTCTGGCTTAAACCTGCAGGGCCAGGAGCCTGGACCTGACAGAGAAAGTGGCGATGATAATGTTGCAGATCATGCTGTAACAGAAGGTGGATGGATTACATTTATTTACATATTATTTCACTGACCTTATAATTAATTGTACTTACTTTTTACTTACCCATTTGCCCTCTCTGGCGTTCGCAGACTTCTTGCAGTGTTCCACCTGCTTCCATCCTCCAGTTGAACAGATTCCACCCTTCTTTGATGGCCGTAGAAACCATCACTTTCAGTCCAAGTGGTTCAAAAGTTTTCCATGGCTACACTATTCTTTGACATCCAAAAGTGTTGTTTGTCTCCCATGCAGAGAAGCGCTAGTGTTCAACTACAGCGAGACCGGCCCAAGCTGTTTAGGGAACGGACCGTGTAGCTGATAGGGATGAGCCCAGTTCTGGTCTGGGGGACCTTTAGGTT
>NW_026267434.1:138354-139559 GCF_000697945.3 Frankliniella occidentalis | reverse complement strand
AAAAATATTTTTTTATGGTCTCCTAAGGGGTAACTCATCAAAGTAGAACCCTTTGGACTAAAATTTCGTCCGTTTTGCTCCATCTCTTACCACTGTGGCGCTAGAGGATGTTTTAAACGAAAATAAGCGAAAAAATGTACAACCCTGCATGATTAGTCGAAGTGACGGGCGTTGACGGGCCGGAGGCCCGTATCTTTGTGCACATTTTTGCACTACCTGACTCGGGTGTCAGCGCCGCAGGCCAAGGTAGATGTATGCCAGGCGCGTCGCAGCGTAACAGTGTTTCGTGAGGTATCGCGAAGCCTGTTACGCGAGACGTGGTCTGGCGTACATCTACCTTGTTTACTTTCGTTTGTTCCAGGTTTCATTTGTAAGACAATCACTTGAGTGGGCAAAGGAAGCTGCCGGCATAATAAGGCGGTCGCCTCACCGCCGAGCAATTTTCAATAATATTGTAGAGCAGGCTGCTGCAGAAGCCGAGCATCCCAGCCCTGAGTCGGTTCCTACATTACGGCCTCTATGTACAACAAGGTGGACTCTACGTGCTTCTTCTCTCAACGCCACTATTCTCAATTATCCATCTGTAATAGAGTGTTTAGAAGAAATAGGAAATTCAAATAGTGATGGGGCGGGGACTGCAGCTGGACTCTCAACAAAGCTAGAACAAGGTTCTACTTACCTTGGCTTCCTCATCTGCAAAGAAATCTTTTCTCCATGTGAAATTGCAAGCAAGCAGCTGCAGGAGCCTGGTACTTCTGTGCCCCATGGTCTTGAAATTGTAAATCTCTTGCTGACTCGCCTGCGAAGTCTCCGAGACGATGCGTATTTCAACGGGCTGTGGGAAAAAATGGAAGAAAAGGTACAGGAATATGACTTAAAAATGCCTGAACTTCCAAGACACAGAAAGACATCCAGAGCATTAGATCGTATACATAATGCAGCAGTAAATCACCAGTTCTCTTCACCAAAGGATAAATATCGTAAAGATTACTTTGAGGCACTAGACACTATTATTGGAGAAATTGAAGAAAGGTTTGACCAGGAAGGCCTTAAAACTTACCTCAATCTGGAGCGAAGCATTTTGGTTGCACCTGATGAATGGGACGATAAAATCTTGGAAACTTTGAAGACGTACAAGGTTGATATTCACAATTTCCGTATGCAGTTACAGATGTTTCCTAGGTACTATCAGTGCGAAAAGTTTT
>NW_026267434.1:134755-135779 GCF_000697945.3 Frankliniella occidentalis | reverse complement strand
GTTGTATTCGAAATGGACGAATAACACGCGTAAATTTTAATTACAAACTATTCGTGACATGACGAAATCGGGTTTTTCAGGAGAGCGCTACCTGGAACTAAGAAAAACAAAAACGGATACAGAGAGATGTGGAGGACCAGTCGAGTGAAGGAGCGGAGGTCGGGCCCGGAGGCTCCTCTTCCACCCACCCGCTGCTCCTCCTGTCGCCCCACAGTGGGACGGATCTCGGAAAAGGTGGACATAATTCAAATATTAACTTCTATGACTTGAAATTGAGCTTATAATGTTTTGAAATGGTACAGCATCGCTTACAAGTCTTTTCCTGTTGATATTTTGAACTTAAAATGAAATTTATGAAAAATAAAATACTTTTTCACAATAAGTTTTTATTTTGGGGAATCATCCAACCAATAAAACCTTCTTGAAGGGTTGTTTCAGTAAAAGTTGATCACAAATGACATGGAATTCCCTCCTGTTTAGTGGGGAAAGCATAAAAAATTCCACACAGTGTGGTATGTGCTGAGTGGACCGAAAGAGTCAGTTTCAGATCGAAATATCTGGCATTTTTTAGGCGCGAATCAAAGGGAAGCCTATGAAATGAATTTGTGGCACTAATAATCTGTTACTGAACGACATTTAGACTTCTGGAAACGCCAAACGACCGTAAAACTTTTAAAAAATTGCGTCAAGAGAGGGGCGTTCCTAACCTCAAAACACCTCTTTAATTTTGCTCCGCAAAGCTAAAGCGGCGGATTGCGGCAGCCGTTCTCACTCGGAATCAAAGCTCCAATGTTTGAACTTCAATTTGATGTGCGCCAAACCGCGGCAATCGGCGGCAATCGTTTTGTAACTCAATTCAAAGATTATAGGGAAAGAGGTGAAGACTCGTCGCAGGCCTCCAGAAAACACTATTTTTATCGTTTAAACGGAGGATTTATTAAAATCGCCTAGCATAGTTTAAAAGACAAAGTGTTAAACTACAACCCTCTAAACTTTGGCTTGGACTGCAGGCCCCTGTTTAGTG
>NW_026267434.1:132970-134705 GCF_000697945.3 Frankliniella occidentalis | reverse complement strand
CGACGGTCAGACATTACTCGTAACTACACTGACGATTTTCTTAATTGAGACATTTTCCCAAACAGGCGAAGGCAGGTTGCAGAAACAGTATGCATTATTTTTACTTCTTGTCGCTAAACGTTATAAAACCTGTTTGCACTAATGGGGAAAACATTTTGCATAATTGTGTGCACCGGTTCTCATTATTTTGGCATTGTTTCGGTCTTGTGCAACTAGGTTTTCATTTTAATTCGCAGATTAACTCCATCTGCTGCTACTTTGACGTATGAAACCAGGTTGCAAGCGACGGTCAGACGTTGCCTGTAACTCTAGTAATGATTTTTTTAACTGAGAAATTTTTCCAAGCAGGCGCAAGCGGGTTGTGGTGACAGTATGCAGTATTTTTACTCGTTGTCGCCTAACTTCATGAAACCTGTTTGCACAAGTGGGAAAAACATTTTGCATGATTATAAGCACCGGTTCTAATTATTTTGATAGTGTTTCGGTCGTGTGCAACTAGGTTTTCATTAGAATTCGCAGCTTAAGTCCACCTGCTGCTACTTCGACATATGAAACCAAGTTGTAGGCGACGTCAGACATTACTCGTAACTACACTGACGATTTTCTTAATTGAGACATTTTCCCAAACAGGCGCAAGCGGGTTGTAGTGACAGTATGCAGTATTTTTACTTCTCGCTAAACGTTATAAAACCTGTTTGCACTAATGGGGAAAACATTTTGCATAATTGTGTGCACCGGTTCTCATTATTTTGGCATTGTTTCGGTCGTGTGCAACTAGGCTTTCATTTTAATTCGCAGCTAAACTCCATCTGCTGCTACTTTGACGTATGAAACCACGTTGCAAGCGACGGTCAGACGTTGCCTGTAACTCTCGTAATGATTTTTTTAACTGAGAAATTTTTCCAAGCAGGCGCAAGCGGGTTGTGGTGACAGTATGCAGTATTTTTACTCGTTGTCGCCTAACTTCATGAAACCTGTTTGCACAAGTGGGAAAAACATTTTGCATGATTATAAGCACCGGTTATAATTATTTTGATATTGTTTCGGTCGTGTGCAACTAGGTTTTCATTAGAATTTTCAGCTTAAGTCCACCTGCTGCTACTTCGACATGTGAAACCAAGTTGTAGGCGACGTCAGACATTACTCGTAACTACACTGACGATTTTCTTAATTGAGACATTTTCTCAAACAGGCGCAAGCGGGTTGCAGGGACAGTATGCAGAATTTTTCCACCTTGTCGCTAAACGGCATGAAACCTGTTTGCACTAATGAGGAAGAAATTTTGCATGATTATAAGCACCGGTTCTTAAAATTTTAGCATTGTTTCGGTCGTGTGCAATTAGGTTTTCAGTTCAGTTCGCAGCTTAACTCCATCTGCTGCTACTTTGACGTATGAAACCACGTTGCTAGCGACGGTCAGACGTTGGCCGTAACTCTAGTAATGATTTGCTTAATTGAGATATTTTCTCAAACAAGCGCAAGCGGGCTGTAATGACAGTATGCAGTACTTTTACACCTTGTCGCCTAACTTTATGAAACCTGCTTGCACTATAGAGGAAAACATTTTGCATGAATAAAGAACCGGTTTTTAGCCCGCCCTTCTGCTTTTAAAAAGCATTAAAGCGGGCTTATGCAACCGCTCTCGTGTCTGTCTGTCCGTCCGTCCGTCCGTCCGTCGTCCGTGTAAGAGGAAGGAGATGAGCTAGAGGTCTACAAATTTCAGGGTATCTTAGGG
>NW_026267434.1:131572-132920 GCF_000697945.3 Frankliniella occidentalis | reverse complement strand
AAACAGGCGCAAGCGGGTTGCAGGGACAGTATGCAGAATTTTTCCACCTTGTCGCTAAACGGCATGAAACCTGTTTGCACTAATGAGGAAAAAATTTTGCATGATTTTAAGCACCGGTTCTTAAAATTTTGGCATTGTTTCGGTCGTGTTCAATTAGGTTTTCAGTTCAGTTCGCAGCTTAACTCCATCTGCTGCTACTTTGACGTATGAAACCACGTTGCTAGCGACGGTCAGACGTTGCCCGTAACTCTAGTAATGATTTGCTTAATTGAGATATTTTCCCAAACAAGCGCAAGCGGGCTGTAATGACAGTATGCAGTATTTTTACACCTTGTCGCTGCACCTTGTGAAACCTGCTTGCACTAAAGAGGAAAACATTTTGCATGAATAAAGAACCGGTTTTTATTATTTTGGCATTGTTTCGGTCGTGTGCAACTAGGTTTTCATTTATATTCGCAGCTAAACTCCACCTGCTGCTACTTCAACGTATGAAACCAGGTTGCAAGCGACGGTCAGACGTTGCCTGTAACTCTGGTAATTATTTTCTTAATTGAGACATTTTCTGAAACAGGCGCAAGCGGGTTGCAGGGACAGTATGCAGAATTTTTCCACCCTGTCGCTAAACGGTATAAAACCTGTTTGCACTAATGTGGAAAATATTTTGCATTATTATAACCACCGGTTCTTAATATTTTGGCATTGTTTCGGTCGTGTGCAACTAGGTTTTCATTTCATTTTGCAGCTTAACTCCACCACGTATGAAACCAAGTTGCAAGCGACGGTCAGACGTTACTCGTAACTACACTGAAGATTTTCTTAATTGAGACATTTTGCTAACGCTGCTTCACCGTATGAATCCTGGTTGCAAAGGACGCCAAATCATTGGCTGTTAATCTAGTAGCAAGTTGTCTTCGTTCGATTTTTTTTGTCAAGTGCAAGTTGGTTTGTTTTTCTTACCTCTATTTTAATGCAGCATCTGCCACCTTCTGGTTCTTGTTTCTGCTGGATTTGTCTGAAGAGAAATGCATCGGCTTTATTTATTTTCAATACTGTATTTGTTTTCAGGTTGTAACATTTTTTACAAGAATTATTTTGCAAATATGCTTGTTTTTCGTTTGTGAATAAATAAAAAATTACAATAAGTTTGAAACCGTTCTCTTTTTAATATTCCCTACACAAACTCCTATTTAAAATTTAGAATGTGCTATTTACGCCTAGGCAAAAGCAGCTGATTGACGCTGAACAGCTTAGCCCTGTAAAGTATCAAGAGTAATGAATAAGAACATACAAAATTGACAGTAATATGCGTCTGCGTGAAAGAATTACCTGAGATCTTCTTGGTCTCTTT
>NW_026267434.1:130332-131099 GCF_000697945.3 Frankliniella occidentalis | reverse complement strand
CCCCACTTGACATGTAGGGAAGTGCCAAAATAATTGAAGGGACACATTCAGTGAACAAATGTTCAAATAAACCTAGAGGGTCGTTGGCCAATGCCCTGCCAAAACCCCATGCGTTTGTTGCACTAACATACACACAATACTTTTCACACAGTCGCACCTACAGATATAAAAGAAATGTTGAATTAATTGCCAATTTATGAATATTTGAGCCACAACCAAAACACTTACCATGTTAGGATTGTTGGAATTGGATTTTGAACTGCAGGGAAGTGACGACAAGAGCAGAGAAATTGAATCTTTTGTTATTGGGGAAGGCAGCTTCTTGAGTAACTCCTCGATGGTTGCGCAGTTACTGAAATCTACTGGAGGTGGCTCTTCTGCCTCGTCCTCCCCATCTTCTGCTGCAGCAACTACAATAACAGGAATGAAAATATTACAGATTTACAACAAACATTTGCTGTGCCCACTGTGAAAGACTTACATGTCAGATTGTACAGGAAGTGCTCCTTCAAAACTGTTTCGGCTTTTCGGTACTGGACAGCCTTCCTTTGTCGCTCATCCAGAAAACTCTTCCTATCTCTCACCCTCTCACACTCAGGACCCTTGGTTTCGTCCCACTCGTCACCGTCTGTGCAGAGACTTATCGGTGAAAGGGCCTTTTTTGTTCCTGACATACAGATCAATGAATTCTTTAAGATCAACAAAATCTTGATTTGATAATCAACAGTTTAAAAAAAAAAAAAAAAAAAAAAGCTGGGTACCAGTTT
>NW_026267434.1:129483-130282 GCF_000697945.3 Frankliniella occidentalis | reverse complement strand
ACCTTCTGGTTCTTGTTTCTGCTGGATTTGTCTGAAGAGAAATGCATCGGCTTTATTTATTTTCAATACTGTATTTGTTTTCAGGTTGTAACATTGCTTTGCCACACCTTGTTGCCTCTCCATCCCTTGCCTGGCCCTACTTCCCTTCCCGATTCTTGAAACCCCTTGCCATTCTTCCCACCTGCAATCCAACCCATCCTAACAAAACCTAACCCGTTTCCTTAAATCACTTTTCCCACTGCCCTTTCCATTCACGCCGGTCCTTTAGTCAATCTACTCAATCCCCTATTCGACCCGCTGTGCCCTACAACTTTCCACTCTCACCCTGTTCGCATTACCTGCCTTGTCCCTTTCCAACAATCGACTCGCCCACAATGACCACTTTTTCAAACTCCTCGTTAAATTCCGCTTCTAACGATACCCAACACGACCACCTTACCACCTATCCCCCGTTCCCTACCCTTTTCCGCGATTTCCATTCCCCTAACTAACCTAACTAACCTAACCTGACTTAATCTTACCTAACTTTACCTAACCTAACCTACCCTTAGTTGATGTTGAAACGCTGTCTATCCACGGTGTTTTGCGCGGAATGTGTTGGCTGCAGATACTGCATGTTCGCATTAATTTCGCACTCAGCACCTCATTCTCATCTAAAAAATGTGCGCGTAGCGCTAATTGTGACAAAATTAATGTCTCCTTACGCAGAAGCATGTTCACGCAACACTCTGGATGAGCAGTGTGAAACATAGACGAGCTCTTATCCAAAATGTCACAAAATTCAAACGTCCATGTGAAT
>NW_026267434.1:127359-129433 GCF_000697945.3 Frankliniella occidentalis | reverse complement strand
AAAAAAAAAAAAAAAAAAAAAGCTGGGTACCAGTTTTTATTATACGAGCTCGCAGCAGCTTGCCGCTCCACTTCACAAAACGCTTTTGGCCGATGTCTACATTCCCAACTATCTCACTCTTATTAACCACACTGCTGCTGACTCTGTCATCCCACATTACGAGGACGAACGACATTTTCTGATCGGACTAGACAACTTGCTCGCCACTCACACCAGGCACATGTGCAACGAGTAGGTTAAACAACGAGCAGAAAGCACACGATAATCAACTGTCAGTAGCAATGTCTACCAACTGTTGTTACGTCACATCTGGAGCTGCCGGTCTCGGTTATTAGCAGAAAGTGGTGTCAATAACTGCCGAAGCGACAGCTGTTTTCTTAGATGACAACAATGAGGAACTCGTCTTGGAGGATTTGTTAACCCAAAATATTTTAGCAACGAAAACAACACTCAACTATGAGCGAATGTGGCCCAAATGACAGGTAAGTTAGTACCAGATATTAGAGGTTAAATTTTGCTGAGTCACAACATTGTCACCAGTATAAAACCTGATCTCTGGCTTTTTGGGCACGTTGTGATTTTAGGTTATTGTGCTCACCTGAAGCACTGGTGTAGAAGTATGTTATCCATTTCACACATAACTTTTTTTATTTTTAGAGATGAGTCTCCCGCTGACAACCACCCAAAGAAACGCCGCAATAGAAAGCTTGACCTTGACAATTTAGACAAGAGAGGTGCTAAAAAGTTATTAAAGGGCATCAAGGGCACGAAAGATGCCACCTCTGCATCCAATGATTTTCTGTTTCCACAGCAGTTACCCACTAATCGTAAGTAAGGAGACATAGTTTCAAAAGGAAACTAAATAAATGTGTATTATAACTAATCATGATACTTATTGACTTTCAGATATATATATACCAAACTTGATGGCGTGCCAGCAGCCAGACTCGTCAGCAGCAGACCATTATTCATCTCCTAGTCTTCCACCTACTCTTCCTTGTACATTCGCCCCTAGTGGCCCTCTCTTTGATAAATCTATGGAAGCCGAGGAAGATAATGTTGATTTATGTAAGTTTTAAACGTATTTTTATTGATTGTCATTGAACACTATTGTTGGTAATATTGCATACAGCATAACATTATAATGTGTTTGTATAACACTTTTTAATTTTTATAATTTGCCTTTATATTTTAATACCTTTGCACTTAGAAATGTTTGAAACAATATTAACAATGTGAATATCTCTTTGCAGGTTCTAAACCACTATTCTCAGACGAGCATTTCGTTCGTGAAGATCAAAACGATTATGATCAGTTTATCGGTTGTAATGATACAATCCCAGAAGAAGTTCCATTGGACTCGCCACTCTATGATGGCGCTGATTGCTCTTTACAAGCAGTTATGTTGGCTATTTTGTCATTTGTAATAACTCATTCCATCTCTATACAGTGTATCAAAGACCTACTTCTGCTCATCAAGTTAATTCTTCCAAAGGACAACAAGCTAGTGGGGTCTGTGTACTACTTCTTCAAATACTTTGAACTCTTCCAATCAAATGCAACTAGACATTACTACTGTCGTTCATGCAGGAAACCCTTAGCTTGTAAAGATACTGTATGTGATAGATGTGTTGAACTTGATTCAGGAGTAGATTATTTTATTAACATATCTGTGACAGAACAACTTCGAAAACTTTTCCAGCAGCCTGGTTTTTATGAAAACCTTTCTTACCCAACTACTAGAACTAAACAAAATGAGAATGGGTATGAAGACATATATGATGGGCAGACTTATAAAGATGCTAAAAGAGAAAATGGTGGCTTTTATCATTGGATTACATTTTTATGGAACACTGATGGCTTTTCCCTGTTTAAATCATCTAGTTTTGAGATCTGGCCTTTGTTTCTTTCCATCAATGAGCTGCCACCATGGCTTCGATTTAAAAAAGAGTATATGCTTTTAGGTGGTTTGTGGTTTGGTCATGGCAAACCAGACCCAAACCTCTTCCTTAAGCCTCTGTTTGATGAACTAAATCGTCTAAAAAATGGTGTTCTCTTTAGTGTAGCGGGATAT
>NW_026267434.1:117049-121814 GCF_000697945.3 Frankliniella occidentalis | reverse complement strand
AAAACCTGAGGTGGAGGGAGACGCCATCTTGGCTCTATCTCGCCAGCAGGGATCGGAAAACAGGGGCCTGTGCGAGGCTACTTGGCCAACTCGTTATTCGCAGTCCAGGGGGAAAACTTTTCGCACTGAGAGTACAAGTGACGTCAGCTACTTTATTTCATGTAGTCTTCAGACTGAAATAATAGCTATTAAGTGATAATGTTCATACCGATTCATACGTAAGTCCTGGTATACAAAGTTGTAATTAATATAAAAAATATGCTAGTCCCTGTAAAAAGAGGTCTGTGAAATCTATTGTCAGTAACGTTGTTGAAACCTGGTTAAAAGCAGACCGAAGCAGACTACAATGATAGAAGATATAACCTCTGCTTTGCTAACTCAGTTTTCTCAAAAATTTGTATTGGACACCGAAGCAGGTAAGTGTTAAGATTCTCTTCTATTTTAAAAATAATAGTATGTTATTGTATGTGGATCAACCCCTTTTCATCTGTTGCAGCTCATATGATTATTATCAATAATCAAGCCCATTTTCTTTACATCATGTACTCTAAATATTGGACTCCTTTTTGATTTGATTACCTGTTAAATACCGCTTTAAAAATGATAATGGACAAGGAAATACTGGGCTAACGAAGAATGGAAAACTGCCGAGTTTGAAATGTTGCAGGTACGTGTTAACATTGTAGATAACTCCACCCTTTTTAAAGAATCATATCAAACATTGTTTTCGGTTTATTTGTTGAATGTTTAATGGTCAGATGACATATTCTTACATACCTAACTCAACCACAGTTGGTGTACAGTTAGTATTGGGTGTCATATATCAAGTAAAGTTAGGCAATACAACAAAACAGTTTTACAAAGTTTTACTATTAAAGTAGCTATGCTCTTCAGTTTTTACTCTAAATTTCTAGTTTTTTATGAGAATTTTTAAATTTTTCTGAATCCTGTCCCATTTATTTTCAAGCTTGTTATCAATTCTTGTTGACACTGAATTTCTTCTTTTAACGTCTCTATCTCGCATGAATTACAGTGCTTTTCAGACTCTGAAGCTTCCATAAATTTAGTTGCGGCCTCCTTTATAAGTTTGCGTCCATCTGGTACTTTGTTCAGAGCACTTCTGTACACGGCGCAATGCCATTCCAAGTGTTTTATAAAGTGCTGCATTGACTGGATGCTGTCCTCTTCCTTTGAATGAGTTGTGCTCTGTAAAGAAAAAGGAGTTTGTTACCTTTCCACTGCTGTTTCAGCAAACTTTTAATCCACAAGTGCATATATTTTTGATTCACTTCTTTTTGTGTTTTATTTTTGCTTATTTTTAGATGAAAGTTTTGGAACATCACAATAAATACTGGATGAAGCAAGCACACCTCTAAGCTGTCATTAAACCACCAATTACTTAAAAATATCTTTCCTTTCCTCACTGGGTGTTTCAACAAGTACGTTTGTAATTATCTGTATTATTCGGTGAAGGGACCCAAAATGATGCAAGATTGAAAGTTGATTTACAAATAAATTTTATCAGCAAATGCAGCAAATGTAGCAAATGCATTAGTATGATTCCTTGCCGGACCACTATCAACTTGCTATCAATATTAGTTTAAAAATCCATTCAGGAGATCAACCACGGAGTTCCATGACTTTAAAATTCAATTAATCTTGATTTGAACTTGCTGTGGGAGAAAGGTGTTACCAGTGTACCTGAAACACACAAATAATCCTGGAACAGTATTTGTTGACCACTTAAACCTTTGCCTTGGGCTGTAATTACTGGCCCTAAGTGTCTCCTACACGACTGACTAGACCTATCTACGTGACACCTTTGATTTTTGAACACTACAACGTTTCTTATTAACCTCTTGAAGGTCAAGAATACTTAACTTTTAAAATAAAGATGCTCCGCGTATCTAATCCAGCGTTGATCTTCCTCTACCTGCGTTGATTGGTGATTTCCTTTGATTCCAGCGTTGTCTTGAGTCTTGACGTGTTTAATTATTCTGGTTCTTTATCCAATTCCTTGGTTTAGAACTTTCTTTCTTGGCTAGTGCTGCTCTGCTAGCCGTCCTTTCTCTCCGCCTGCTCAGACTGTTCTGGCGGCGTTCCTCTTTTATTCTCATACCCGGCCGCGCGGGCCGCTCATGCGCAGTGGGTTACCCCCACTCCTTCCTTTTCCCCTCCTGCCGTGTTCTGGAAGGACGGTCAGCTTTGCCGCCAAAACCCGTAACGGTCGTTTCCAAGTGAGCTCCAGTTGTTCTGTCTTGTGTAATTCTTCCTCACTAAAAATGACTGCCAGAATTGTTGTGGAGTTTTATCTCGGATTCACCGTGGAGGACCACGTAGACAAAAGGGCAAGTAAAAGTTTTATAGTGGATTGCAGTTTTATAGTGATAAAACCGGCTTCCTTCCTGGGGCGTCTCTCTGTGTTCTGGGTGCCGTTCCGCCTTGCCTGTGAGTCTTATCTCACGGTTTTTTCTATTTTTTCTTTTAGATCTGCTGTGAGTGTTACCAGTGTGTCAGTATCAACCCCCACTGGAGGGTTTACAACCCCTCTTTTTTCGGTTCGAAACCCGGGTGCCTATGAGCAGGCTTCAGGAGGATGGTTTTTATGATTGTGGCTGCTGTCTTGGGCCTTGCTGGGTAAGTGCCTCCCCTTTTTGCCTAGGCTCCCTTTTTATTGACCTTGTGGGAGTTTATATTTTATTTATATATTTTTTTTTTCATTTCAGCTTCCTAGGACTCTCGCCCTCACCCCAGTTCAGCTGGCTCATATGGGCCCAAATGGGCCACACTACCTGATGCCGGTAGTGCCCCAAGTGCCTCCGCCCGGCGTCGTTTATCCACTCATGCATCCTGATCACCCCGATCATCCCTACTTTGAGGACTTAGCGGGGCTGTTAGGTGCCCTGGACCTTCCAATCCCTCCGGCTCCGGCCCCCGTTGCTCCTGTGATGGTCGTAGACCTAGTTTCTGATGATGAGCAGGACATGGATCAAGGTGCTGCGGCCGCCCCTGCTGCTCTACGCAGAGCTCGCCGTAACTTACGCCGTCGTAGTGAGTTTGTTTTCTTTTCTCCTCTCCTATTTCGGTTATTTGTTCTTTTCTTTATGTTTTAATTTTTTTTCTTTTGCAGATTGATTTTGTATTTTTGCTTAGCTGGTTCCACTACTCTTAAAGTGAGGTTAGTGTTGTCCCTTTTTTTCTTTCTGTTGTCTCCTTTATTTTCGTGCTTTACATGTTTGTCTCTTTCTTTCTTTTCAGGTTGTGATATTACTTAGGCTTTTAATTTTAATGAGCTTGTACTTTTAATGATTTCTGGAAGCTTAATTCTTAATTTGATGATGCTCAATTTTAATTTTGATGATGCCTGATGATTTTGCATCCTGATTTAACTTCTTGTTTCCCTTGCATCATTTTACTTTTTATTTCTCATGGACTATTTGATTCTTAGAATTTGCTATTGTAATTTGTTTGTTTTAAAACCCCCTATGGACTGTGTTCGCGTATTGTTTTCCGTCTGTTCTTGATGGCATCTTTCGCTCACTAAACTTATGTTATGAACTTTTGGTTGTTTGTATTGATACTCCTTTTTAATCCTTTCATATCACTTTATTTGAGCATGAACACTTTGACCCTTATTTTACATACAGCATGATTATTTATCTATACAGTTTCTTAGGAGTTGATTACAAATAGCACATTCTTTTACATTTCAATTTTGGCAGAGTACTGCGTTAATTAATTTTGGCAGTTTTTGGCATTATGGTATCGTTTTCTACATTTCCTGCACCTGATGTCCTTAATAGGATCGCTTGGATGCCATTTTAAAGTATTTTCCATACAACTTCGTTCTTTGTAGGTTTGGTCTATCCATTCCTGTCTACCACTTGGTTTGGTTGCTACGGTAATCTTTATTGGCTGAGCGATTAGCGAAGCCCATTACTCCACTGACCTGAAAAGTTTCATTCTGTTTGTCTGTTTGTTTGTTTGTCTGTCTGTCTGTCCGCACGATAACTCGAGAAAGAATTGAGATAGCGACCTGGGATTTTCAGGGTCGTTTTGTATCATAAAAAGACAGATCGAGTTCGAAGACGAGCATTCTAGCTCAAAATTTGGCTTTGTAAAAAAATCAAAAACCACAGGTTGCAAAATATTTCTTTTGTTCAAATATTTTTTTATGGGCTTCTAAGGGATAACTCGTGAAAGTAGAAACCTGTGGACGAAAATTTTGTCCGTTTTGCTCTATCTCGCACCGTTTGGGAGCTAGGGAGCATTTCTTGGCGAAAATAAGGTGAAAACGACAAAATGGTCTATTAAATCGTAAAATTTAACTTGTCTGGGGTGTCAGCGCCGCAGGCCTAGCTAGATGTGGCGTGAGCGATTAGCGAAGCCCATTACTCCACTGACCGGAAAAGTTTCATTCTGTTTGTCTGTTTGTTTGTCTGTCTGTCCGCACGATAACTCGAGAAAGAATTGAGAGAGCGATCTGGGAATTTCAGGGTCGTTTTGTATCACAAAAAGACAGATCGAGTTCGAAGACGAGCATTCTAGCTCAAAATTTGGCTTTTTTTAAAATCAAAAACCGCAGGTCGCAAAATACTTTTTTTTCAATTATTTTTTTATAGGCTTCTAATGGGTAACTCGTGAAAGTAGAACCCTAGACAGATCGAGTTCGAAGATGAGCATTCTAGCTCAAAAATGGGCTTTTTAAAAAAACAAAAACTACAGGTCGCAAAATGTATTTTTATCAA
Organism: Frankliniella occidentalis; assembly: GCF_000697945.3. Classification (NCBI taxonomy): domain Eukaryota; kingdom Metazoa; phylum Arthropoda; class Insecta; order Thysanoptera; family Thripidae; genus Frankliniella; species Frankliniella occidentalis. Next base: position 117,066 of record NW_026267434.1, on the reverse strand, counting down.
ATATTTTTTGATGCGTT
>NW_026267434.1:116546-116999 GCF_000697945.3 Frankliniella occidentalis | reverse complement strand
ATGGGGTATCGCGGATCCAAAAAGTTATGGTACGTTTTTGTAGCAGTTGTGGTTGTTGCCAAACATTTATATCAATGAGTGAGTCAGTCAGTGGGAGCGCAGTTGTATAGTATTGTTGATGATGATTGATGATATTATTATACTATGAATTCTCAATGTCATTAAGAGTATTGTATCCTTACAGATTGGAAAAAACGGGCAAGCTGAACCCGGAGGCCCTGTTCAAGATTTGTGGAGTAACATCACAGATGAGGGCAGATTGAAAAAAAAAAACAACCGCCATGAAGATTTAGAACAGTTGAGGCAATCACGACCCCTGCTGCACCCAGCTTTAAACAGACAACAAGTTGAACCCATTCCAGCCTCCAACCTACTCGGAAACGACGGAACGGACGAACAAGTGAGTAACTAAGAAATCTATTACCTTCACTTTTGAATCATGTCGTAGAATTC
>NW_026267434.1:115286-116496 GCF_000697945.3 Frankliniella occidentalis | reverse complement strand
CTCAATCATTTACGTGAACTTAGAATTATTAATGCAGATCATGAAGATTTCATGGGCATCAAAGGGCCAAGTATTCTGCAAAATATGTTGCTAGGTTCTCTCATTCGTTCAACATCCATTGATGTAATGCATGCAGTTTTTCTTGGTTCTGTAAAAACTCTTATGAAGCTGTGGTTTGATGAAAACTGGAAGCAAGAAGTTTTCAGTATTTTTGAAATGAGAGCTGTTGTGAATCATTTGTTATCTTCCATTAAGCCACCCCATTGTATTCAGAGAGTCCCTCAAAGTTTGGATAAAATTAAGTTTTGGAAAGCCTCAGAATACATGGCTTTCTTTTTCTACTATAGTTTACCTATTTTAAATCTTGTTATGAAACAGTTACACTTCAATCACTTTAAATTACTTTTCTTTGGTGTAAATCTGTTGAGCAAGACTAGTGTAAGTGATGATGATATCAATATGTCGCAGTCTTTGTTAGACAAATTTGTTAAGCATTATGAAATTCATTATGGAAAAAGTAGAATGACATTTAACTTGCATATTATTCGACATTTGCCTAGTGTGGTTAAAGAGCTTGGCCCTCTTTGGACAACTTCCTGCTTTAGTTTTGAAAATATGAATGGAGTTCTGAAGTATTTAGTACATGGGACTCAGCATACCGGTTTGCAGGTGCAAAATTATTTTGGATTAATAACTCAGTTGCCAAATCTCCTCAATAATCTTCCACATGGTGCTCTTAAAGAATTTTGTGTAAAAATGACATCAGCAAATGCAAGACTTAGTGTGACTGAAAGGATTGGAAGTGGAAAATATATTATTGGTTCTCTGACAAAGAATGGTAACATATTCAATTTTAAAAAATTAAAGATTGGCAGTTATTTGTATGTATCTCAATCAGAAAAAAGTACAAAGAAAGACTCGTCATTTGTTTCTTACAGTTTCAACAATTCTGTATATCGTGGCATCATCCAGACATTTGAAAAAGTTCAAAACTGTAATTGTCACACTCAATGTAAGTGTCCAGGAGATGCCTTTGCTATTGTAAAACGTCTAGAATGTGTTTTGGCGTTTAGAACCCTCTTCCCCCAAATTGATATTGATACAACATTTACCTACACCATTACAAACACAATGGATAGAGTGGAAGTCCAGAACATTCTTGGTCTATGTGTCAATGTGGTTGTAGAAGATCAAAACTATGTAACTGATT
>NW_026267434.1:112156-115236 GCF_000697945.3 Frankliniella occidentalis | reverse complement strand
TTTCTGTAAAGGTATCAGTTCCGCAGCCCTTACCAGGAGTCCGCCCAGGAGTCCACCCGCCACGGCAAAATCTTGGACACCTCTACGTCGTCACCGGGCTCGTATCCATCCGTCAGACGCGACGTCGTCCACCCCCGCCCCCGCCCCCTGCCTGTACTCAAGAGCAATCAATCAAACAATAATTAAAACAAACAGGAAGTCTTCAATATGCGCTTGCCAAATGCAATTGTAAACAGGACAAAATAAATGTTATAAACTTCTTATATCTGTAAGTTCATTTTTTTTATTACTTATCCCACGCTACACTCTCTGTAAATTCTGGTAGAATAAGCGTTGGAGCCCACGCTACACTTTCTCGAAATTTTGGTAGAACAAGCGCTGGTGAACAATCGGCTGTCTATGAAAGTTCTGGAAAAGCGGGGAGCAAATTAGCTTAATGAAGATGAGGTGTACTCATTAAATATTAAAAATCGCGCTTACCCTTAGTTGATGTTGAAACGCTGTCTATCCACGGTGTTTTGCGCAGAATGTGTTGGCTGCAGATACTGCATGTTCGCATTAATTTCGCATTAGGCACCTCATTCTCATCTAAAACATGTGCGCGTAGCGCTAACTCTGACAAAACTAATGTCTCCTTATGCAGAAGCATGTTCACGCAACACTCTGGATGAGCAGTGTGAAACATAGACGAGCTCTTATCCAAAATGTCACAAAATTCAAACGTCCATGTGAATGGAACAAATGAGGAGGTTGATGAAACGAATCGATTCAGTGGTAACTCTTTGGTGATGACAAGGCTCCTGTCACTCTCTGCGCAGTTTACATTAGCCCAAGGATATGACACATTACTGCCTAGCGGTGCTGACAATTGCTCCGTCGATAGAACATGGCCTAGACAACCCACATTTTCAGAACAAGGATTGGTATTATTACACATGAGTCACAGAAATGGGCTTACCTTTATTTTTTTGTAGTAATTTTTGTTTGCATTGATGATCGTGCACAAACTTAATTGACGCTGTGACGTCCAGGTTAATCAAAACACGACATGCCTCAAAGGTCCACGACGTGATCATCTAAAAACCAGAGCAAACAACGATCTCATAAGGAGATTTACTGAAGAATTCCTTTAGTAAATAATAAACTTCAACGCTTGACAATAGAGCAAAACGTACGAAATCGTGGTCTTTTGGGTCTGCTCCGGACACCTCGTTGGTCTTGGAATAATTTTGCTGGGTCCCTAAGATGTACCATGTGACAAGACGATCTAAAGGGCCAAAATTTTATGCGTTTGGGTCTATCTCTAACCGTTTAGGCGCTACGGGGGTTTTTCACCCCTATGGTATTAAAACAAGGATAAATGATTTATCTTGAATATTAGTCTGTGAAAAATACCTTCTATGATACAAACGCTCGAAGATAATGCAAAACGTACGAAATCGTGGTCTTTTGGGTCTGCTTCGGACACGTCGTTGGTCTTGGATTAATTTTGGTGGGTCCCTAAGGGGTACCATGTGAAAAGACGACCCAAAGGGCCGAAATTTTAACCGTTTGGCTCTATCTCTAACCGTTTAGGTGCTACGGGGGTTTTTCACCCCTTTGGTATTAAAACACAATCTCACACACACACACACACACGCACACACACACACACAAGGTAATGAAAGCAATGCAAAGCAAGATGTAAAGGTGCCCCCACAATGAGCGCGAGGCGATGCCGGGTAGGCGATGCCGTGCAGCCAGGCCGTGCTTGCAGGCCATGCCGGTTGCGCAGAGCTACGCCTCCGATCTTCTAATTAAAACTGTTGTCGCATAAAAGTCGGTAAACCTGCCGGCACGGCCTGCAAGCAAGGCCTGGCTGCACGGCATCGCCTACCTGGCATCGCCTCGCGCTCATTGTGGGGGCACCTTAAGGTGATGATAATCATTGTTATTCAAAATTCGAAACAGATTATGGAAGCATATTGGTTATCTACATATATACATGTATACATAATGATAATAATAATAATTCACTCATTTGAACTTCCATCAGCGGGCACCGAACTGGTCTTAGCAAATATTTGAACTGTGTACTCAAAGACTTCTTCCGAAAAGGGGTCGACGAACCGCCTATACATCCTAAAGTCTCTCCTCACCCACGGTTTAGGTGGGTGAGGGAGATTTGGTGCACAATGCACCACAATCTCCACTAAGGTACTGATCTTTACTTTGTCTAAGAACATTTTCATCTCACCCTGTGGCATATTTCTGTCTTCATTAAATATTTTCACACGGTCTTCCAGGATAAAATTATGGAGTCCGTGTCTGACACCATGGTAATTTAAGAATGCTTCGTCAATCACTCTGAATTCATAATAATTGTCTGCCCACATGTCCGCGATCGATAAGGCCCATCGCACATGGGGCAACAAGCTATCGGTGACTTGGTGGTAAGCAATGTCGAGGAGCTCGACGCCCCTCTCCGACCTGGTATTCTTGTATTCTGCTGCTAGCTGTCGTAGCAGATGGTGGAAAGGTGCGGCGTTCAGGAACGACGCGAATTTTTGATTCGTCATCGCCGAAATCTCTTCATCAGTCGGTCAATCGAAAATATCCATTTTGCAAAAGTATTCTAACGTGTGTTGCCTGAGGTCCAAAGGGTCAAAATTTTATCTGTTTGGCTCTATTTCTAACCGTTTAGGCGCTAGGTTTTTTAGCCCGCCCTTCTGCTTTTAAATAAAAGCATTAAAGCGGGCTTATGCAACCGCTCTCGTGTCTGTCTGTCTGTCTGTCCGTCTGTCTGTCGTCCGTGTAAGAGGAAGGAGATGAGCTAGAGGTCTGAAAATTTCAGGGTATCTTAGGGGTCACTCCTGGACAACGAAATGTTTGGTGCAAATCCTGGCAACCATCCCTATGGGGGTGAAAGGGGGTAACAAAGAAATAGGGGTTGGTCTACAAAATAGGAAAAAAATATTTTTTTTATGGTCTCCTAAGGGGTAACTCGTTAAAGTAGAGCCCTCTGGGCGCTAGAGTGCTTTTTTCGACGAAAATACGGCGAAAATGACCACGTTGCACATAAAGACGTACAAGGAGGCGTC
>NW_026267434.1:111321-112106 GCF_000697945.3 Frankliniella occidentalis | reverse complement strand
GTTTTTAACTCAAATGGTTCCGGAGAAAAGTTGCGCGCAAGATGTTGAAGTAAAAATGTCCCAGAAGCCACAACCCTTCAAATCCAAACAATTTCTAATGATTCTATGGGTCTCTCTAATGTTTTATAAATTGTCAGATAGTTGAACTAGTGAAGGGAAACCTCACTTGGGCGAAATTTGGTCATTATTAATTTTTTTTTAAGATGAGTAAAAACAGGTTAAATTCTAAGGTTCAATGGGTATTTCCCACCTTAAATACCATCGGGGTGAATACCCCCGTAGCGCCTAAACGGTTAGAGATAGAGCCAAACAGATAAAATTTTGGCCCTTTGGGTCGTCTTTTCTCATGGTACCCCTAAGGGACCCAGCAAAATTATTCCAAGACCAACGAGGTGTCCGGAGCAGACCCAAAAGAATACGATTTCGTACGTTTTGCTCTATTGTCAAGCGTCGAAGTTACCACTGAATCGATTCGTTTTATCAACCTCCTCATTTGTTCCATTCACATGGACGTTTGAATTTTGTGACATTTTGGATAAGAGCTCGTCTATGTTTCAGACTGCTCATCCAGAGTGTTGCGTGAACATGCTTCTGCATAAGGAGACATTAATTTTGTCAGAGTTAGCGCTACGCGCACATGTTTTAGATGAGAATGAGGTGCCGAGTGCGAAATTAATGCGAACATGCAAGATCTGCAGCCAACACATTCTGCGCAAAACACCGTGGATAGACAGCGTTTCAACATCAACTAAGGGTAAGCGCGATTTTTAATATTTAATGAGTAC
>NW_026267434.1:108892-111271 GCF_000697945.3 Frankliniella occidentalis | reverse complement strand
TCCACCGACCGACTTCGAACACCACGGACCAGAACCACTGAATTTCCAGACCACCACTCAGACTCACGGACAAAACGTTTTATGTCCCCTCTGCAAGGCCAGCATGGGGCATAAACATGACGACACTAGAAGAGACAGGCTCCGTAGGCACGCCAGACACTTCCACCTGTCCTTAACTCGTCTCGGATGTCAGCGCCGCAGGCCTAGCTACATGTGCGCCAGGCGCGTCGCAGCGTAACAGTGTTTCGTGAGATATCGCGAAGCCTGTTACGCGAGACGTGGTCTGGGGTACATGTAGCTAGTAGGTAATGTCACTCCACTGTTAAAGGTGACATGCTCAGTAAACACAATGTCTTGTCCTTGTGGCCGGCCCTGTGGACCATAAGATGGTAGGGAATACGATAGAAGACACTCGTTATGCATGTCTTGCTGACACTCGAAGGAAAACACAGCAGACACAAATCGCACACTTTGGAAGTCACAATGATTCGTCACTAATCACAATAAAAGTGTTGTTTTGATGTTGTTGTTTTTGAGTCAAAGCACAATGCGTTCTACGGATGTGTTATTTACAACGTGAGTGTTATGGAAAGGAATCTTTGATGAAACCATGCAAACTTAATTCTACAAAGTTATTCAATGAAAGTCATTTAAATTGTGCGCATGTCAGTGTCATCTGACCAACAAGCGTATGTCAACAGAAATACCATCTGACAAATGAGCGTATGTCACTCTCATCTGACAAAATGTGCGCATGTCAGCAAAAATCTAGTCAAATGTGCGTATGTCACTGACATACGTATATTTTGTCAGATGACTTGTGACATACGCATATTTTACCATTGAATCCCAGCCTACTCTATTATGATTTTTCAATTTTTCTCTTCTGCATGGGATGCAGGACCAGTTTAAGTACACTTTAGTGTAAAAATGTGATTTTTGAAAAATCAGTCACATACGCACCTCTGTCAGATGACAGGTGAGTTGTTAGTGGAAACAGCCGAAAAAGAACGGCGAGAGTAAGTCTATCAGGAAAATACTTTAAAAATACTACTCGAACCAGGATATTTCTTTTTGACATTTCAAGTGTAACTTCGTCACATTCTTACATCTGTCTTCTTGTTTTACGCAGATTACATGTACTCGACGTGATCGTCGACACGTGTTTGACGGCATTCTTTACATTAATGGAAAAAAATCGAGGAAACATAATCTGTTCAGACTTACACGCTTTGGAGGGAGGACAGTTGTTAGTGGAAACAGCCAAAAAGGAACGGCGAGAGTAAGTCCGTCAGAAAAATACTTTGTGAGTACTACTCGAACCAGGATATTTCTTTTTGACATTTCAAGTGTAACTTCATCACATTTTTACATCTGTCTTCTTGTTTTACGCAGATTACATGTACTCGACGTGAGCGTCGACACGTGTTTGACGGCATTCTTTACATTAATGGAAAGAAAATCGAGGAAACATAATCTGTTCTATCTGCCCAATAGCGAGCCGAGAGGTAATCATGGGCTCAGGTTTTCGCAAAATTGTGCAATGCGAAACATCAACATATCACTCATGCGCCACATTCCGGGACCAGCAATTGGAATCAAAACGCCGACATGTTACGTGGGGACGGAGGGTGGCACCATTTCCATGCAACAGAGAGGACCTTGCTCTAGAAGCTGCGAACCAACATGTCGCAGGGGCGCCTAAAATATGGTGAGTTTACATGTATTATCGTTTAAGTACACTTTCATCACATGATGCCTCTAATAACCGAAAAAACTTGCTTTTTTCCATTTTACCTAGGTACGTCATCGCACTATCATACCACAATGCATTCTGTGATCTCCTCCTGACATTAGGCTATACCCAGGCAGAGGGAAGTTATCGTTTCCTACTCAACCACAAGAGAACTTTCATTGATCCCAGGACGGTTTTGAAAGCTGCCATTTCAGTACACACGGTAAGTTTTCGTGATGCGTTCTCTTCTCATACACTGGTAAACTAAGTTTTAAACTGCTCAACACTTGTAAGTGTGCAATTGCAAGTTGAATACTTGCAAGTCTGCAACTCGACAGCCGTACACTTGCAAGTGTTCACTTCTGTAGGTGTGCACTTGCAAGTGTGCAACTAATCGGTTGAACACTTGCTTAGGCTGAACGCTCACTGTGTAGGAAGTGCACAACCGAGGAGTTGCACACGTGCAAGTGCACACCTACCGAGTTGCACACCTGCTAGTATTCAACTTGTAGTTGCACACTTGCAAGGATTTAACTTGTAGCTTAACATTTACAAGTGCTGAGCAGTTGAACACTTAGTTTATCAGTGTAGTCGTAAATGACAGTAAATTGCAATGTGTTTGGTGGTTTTTTGTTTGTGTGTGT
>NW_026267434.1:106535-108842 GCF_000697945.3 Frankliniella occidentalis | reverse complement strand
GAAAATTTCGTCCGTTTGGCTCTATCTTGTACCGTTTAGGTGCTAGGGGGCATTTCTTGACAAAAATGAGGAGAAAATGATCAAATGGTTGATTAAATCGTTAACAAAAAGACTTCATTTCGAAAACTTGTATATACACTCCTATTACCCCGTCTCGGGTGTCAGCGCCGCAGGCCTAGCTGTATGTGCGCTAGGCGCGTCGCAGCGTAACAGTGTTTCGTGAGATATCGCGAAGCCTGTTACGCTAGACGTGGTCTGGCGTACATATAGTTAGTGCTAAACAACTTGCGCTCTCTTTTTCTTCCTGATCACTGTTACTTGAAAAGAATTCCATTGAGACTAGAGGTGGTGGTTTCATTCGTTCTATCATTTCCTCGACGGAGAGTGGGAATCCTGTATACTGGTTAGGTTGTTTCATTTTGAGAGGTCAGGACGCCAAATTTTCTGAAGCGAGGTTTTTCTGAAAGTTTATGTCATGCTGAAACTCATGGAAAAAACCCGGGGCCTGTGCGATGAAGGGAACCCGGCGCAACCCGCGCTGAAAGTTTTTTGGGTGTTTTGGCGGGTATCACGACCGACACGTTCTCGGGCCCGCCACATGAAACAGAATGGTAAACGTCAGTTAGGCGGGCAGTTTTTGAAACCTTAGAGAGAAAAATAACACTCTAATTGTAACCAGTTGTAGAAACAGAGATTTATGAAACGTTTGAGAACATACTTGGCGTCAGGTTACTATAGATGGCATCCATTGCGAGAGGAAATGGCGAATGTCCTCTTACATGACGTGGCTGTTCAGCGCACTAACTTTTGCCAAAAGATGCAAATAACTAGTACCTGTGATCCCTTTGTGGAAAGTTTATCAGGCTTCTGTAAATATACTTTAAGATGGTACTACAGTTTTATTCATTGAATGTTGGCTGCCAATGCCTTTCACTATGGCCTTTGTAGTTTCACAGCATCATAATTATAGGGCCTGGTTTTCCTCCCTCTGCGTACTTATCTGGTCTGCAGCAGGTTTGAAGACAGAGGAATTTATTTTTAAGCTATAAATGTATGCTGTAGCATTTTCTTAAGGTCTCACTATGCTGTGCGCATTGGTAGTCAGCTTCTTTAAATGTGCACTATACATATGTGCCTTATTTAAATACTTTCAGTAAAAAGTCCAAGGAGTTGGCAACTGTTTTATTTCCTTCTGGATTTCATGGCTTCATCCTGTTGCCTACAGCTAAAGGAGATATTTGTGTTCGATAGGAGCAAAGAAACCTCCAAAAATGTATTTAAAAAAAATTATTGAATGCTTCTGTTTTCTCATGAAAGCCAAAGGTTTTCTTTTCTGCGGAACAGCTTGAGGGTTAACAATTTTATAACATGTTGCAACAGTGTTCTCGGTCTTGTTATAAAGCACTTTGCATGCAGAGTGTTCTGCCATACTCAGCTCTGCCCTATGTTCAGTGGCCTGGCAGAAATCTGCGAATGAGTTTTTTTTTTTTCACTTAATTATTTGAGTTAAAAATACTACAAGTTGGCAACTTTTTTTTATCCTTGTTCATTTTATGGCCACACTCTGTTACCTTCAACCCGAGGGAGGTGCAGTGAACGTTCTGATTTTAATACTACTAACCACACCTTATTTCGATCTCCCCAGGGCCAGTTTCCGGATGAGGATGAAGGTTCATCATTGAGTGAGTGTCTTGAAAAACTGAAGACCAACCTAGAAGCTGCAAAGAAAGGGGAAGGGGGGGGGCGGATCGTCAGTATGTCTGTGCCTTTCCAACAGCCCCTGGTGTATTTGGGCACAGAGCATTCTCTTTCAGGAAGCCAACGCCAGGCCAAGGTGATGAAGAAGATGATGATGTTGAATTATGTCTGTGCTCGCAGGAAGATATAGATGAATTTACGAGGACTGCAACAGATGAGACCTCATACACTAATCCTACATGCTGGTGAGTGTTTCTTAATGTGAAAATGTGTCCTTCGTGTGTTTTCATACATATTCTAATGCCCAGTACCTCTCTATTTAGCACAACTATACTAGAAAGTAAAGGCCAGGATGCTGTAATAGAACATATTTTTAATAACATGAAGGCCAAAGCTACTGATTTAAAGAAACCAAAGCCAAAATCATTGAGCGCCACAAACGTAGCCGCAGCTAAGAAGAAGTATGACACATTCTTGAAGACTTTTGAGAAAATGAGCAGTGAAAAAAAGGCAGATGCGGCCATGAAGATGGTTAAGGCGGACAAGAGGGAGAAAAATATGTTCTGTTCATGTATTGATGATTTGGATGATGAGCCCGTGAGCCATGAG
>NW_026267434.1:101662-106485 GCF_000697945.3 Frankliniella occidentalis | reverse complement strand
GCATTCTAACGCAGTATTTAAACAATTTCCCAAATCATTAAGAGTAGCCGTAAATGTTGGGTTTTCAGATACTGGTCCAACTGTTTGTGTAATCGCCAATCGTTCATTTGCGTTTTCTGATAATAATGTGTCAAATACGTATGTCCATTTTAAATTACAAGTTGCAACAAAAGCAGACCTAAAAGTTACTGATGATAAATATGCTTTAATTAACTACAGTGCGCAAACAATTATTAGTTCTCTAGAAGTGTCGTTGAACGGTGTTGTTGTCACAAGAAATGCAGATAATTATGCGTACAGAGCATTTATTGAGAATATTTTAACAAGCGACAAATTAGACGCAGAATGCCACCTCCAATCAGCTGGTTTTAGCGTAGATGAAGGGGACGAACGCACGTTCTTAATACTAATAAAAATAAATCACAACGTGACAGAGCTAAATTATTTAACAATAAAGGGGTTGTTGAAGTAATAGCTAAATTGCACGGTGATCTGTTTAACTCCAACCTGTACCTGCCAAATGGTATCGATTTAGGAATCAATCTTAATTTAAATCCAGACTCCTTTACAATCATTAGTAACGATACTACACCCGATGCTGTTTTAAAATTGTTAGACTTTACGCTGTATACTGAAATTCGCCACATTAATCCATCAGTTATAACAGCACAGGCGCGAGTTTTCCAGGAACATAATGCTATAATACCATTACAACATATCGAAGTGCAATCTATTACAGTTGCAAAGGGGCAGAGGTACATTATGCCTGATAATGTGTTCACTGGCAGATTGCCGTCTTTAATATTGATCGGGATGTGCGATAACAACACTTTTGCTGGTGATATACTCACAAATCCGTTATGCTTTAAACATTATGGTTTAACAGATTTGACTGTTAGCCAGAATGGAACACAACACAAAATTGGATCCTTGATTTTAACTCTAATGCAAATGTTTTGGGTTATCATACTTTGCTCAAATCTACCGGACTTTTACGAAACGGTCAGCCTTCAATTATTACGCTAGATAGATGGCGACATGGATACTGTCTGTTTGCGGTAAACCTCTCGGCCGAAGGTCAGGGAGCAGGCGATGGGACTCATTCATCTATGCAACCGGTCGGCAACATAAGAATTTAGGCAAACTTTAGCGCAGCTCCTACCGAGGCATTAACAATTGTCATTTACTCAATTCGAGAGGGTGGTGTCCTAGAAATTGACAAAAATCGAAGCGTGTATGAGTCCTTGCAATAATCTGTTAATTTGATTCCTTCTTTTAGAATGGAAATGGAAACGCTCACTCGGCAGTTCCAGAGGATGACAGTCATGGTCCAACGAAAATATTTCTTTACCCAATGTCATATATCGTCTCGACGAAAAGATGCTTGCGAGGCGATCAGCCCGACGTCGAACGGAACAGACGATTTGAACAGGAGACAGGAATATATTGGCAGAGGCCAGGCATTAAACTTAAATGCATTGCACAAGCTATCCGGCGAATTGTAAAAGACCAAAAAATATGCACCATAGTAACACGATCCCAGGAAGAGATGGATCTGGCGAAGGAGTGGTTGTACCCATACAACATCCATCAGTTATCAAATTTTATATTAAGTTCTGACGTAGCCGCACTAAAAGGAGTAGCGGACAACCATAAAAGAGGTTTGCAATCGGACGCTGTTTCGTCGACATCCGTTGATTTTGTAAAAGTCGAAGACGGCTTTATGGACACTGATCAGCCCGAGCAATTAGTTGTGCAAATTGATTAAAGCTTAAAACAACCCGGAGAACGTTGTGCAAATTTTTTAATACTCACACCATGGCCGATACCTTAACAACAATAGATATTGAAACCAACATGAGAACAAACCCCTCAACGTGTGGATATTTTGTTGGGGTCTACCCACTTGACAAATTACCCACTTCAATTATTAAATTTAGACCTGCATTAGTTGTAGCGAACACGGCCAATTCAGAATCGGAAGGGGAGCACTGGGTAGGTTTTTTTTTTTAACGGACACCAATGTGAATTATTTTGATTCTTATGGGCTACCTCCTAAAAACAAGTATTTTGAAGATTTTATGTCTCTTAATTTTGGTGATGGGATGCACTTCAATACCTTTTGTTTGCAAGGATTAGATGCCACGACATGTGGCAAGTATGTAACTACCTACTTCCTATTTCGTAGTATAGGATTTTCTGATAAGATGTATATAAATTTGTTTAAGAGAGCAGACACTCCGGATGAAATAGTTCGAAGGCTCTATAAAAGCCATTTTAATAAAAAACAAGAAAATGGGTGGAGGACAATGCTGCAAAACTATAAATACTTTAATAAAGCGTGGTAGTTAGAAACAATAATGAGTTTAGTTGTAGATTACGTGGCATTCGAGGACGAGGACGGGAGGACTACGATCAAAGAGCTGGCAATAGCTTCAGTTGGATCAGATAATGTAGCCCATTATGTTTTCAAGTGTCCCTCGCGGTGGGAGGAGATGTCGGAAAATGTAAAACAACTCAATTTGTATCGCACAAATGCAGAACACGGACTGGCCTGGGACGATGGGTTGATTAGTTACTCAGAAATATCTAATGTTTTATCGCGTTATTTGCGCCAAGGAGTAGCATTGTACGCATTTTCTTCTGAAAAATGTGCGGTTTTAGAAAAACTTAGTGGCAGAACGTTTATAAATTTGCAACAATTCCAATGTCCAGCAACGTCAATTAGTGGGTTTCCAGGGACAAGATGTTTAATTTCGCGTCATCGCCTCTCGGGGTATAATTGTGCACTCTACAATGCGACAGCTTTAGCAAAATGGTTGTTTTACTATATAAACAACATTCAGAACAGCTACCAACTTATTACTAAGTAAAGTACACAAGATGAATTCTGATCAAAGCAATCAATTAAGTGACGTTGATACACGTATCCTTCCTGAGCGCGGATCAATGACTAATGACTATTTCCTCTGATAGCGTGGAAGTAGTAATTAGTTATGCTGATAAAACGCAGGATAGATACTTTTGTGAATTAAATGGTAATCGCAATTTAACAAGAACTCTTGTATTATTTTTACCATTTATTAGCAAAATGAGATTAGTTGTAGACAGTGTGGACAATATTGTTGTTAATAATGGTGAAAATCAGCTTCGGTTTGACGGCTTTATGTTCAATCTCATCAAAATAGCCTAAAAACAATTGCATTAATGACAATGTCATAGTAGAAATTTAATAGCAACCGAAAAATTGTGCGTTTATCCGTTTAATAATGAGAAAAAAAAATGGACAGAGAAATATGGGAGGTAACAAAATAGTTTTGTGATGGTTGCCACCAATAACTGCGTGGATGGGGCAGTTATAAAAAAAAGAAATGGAGATGACACCTAGTATGTGATGGTCATCACACTTAGCTGCGTGGATGGGGCAGCTAAAGTCTCTGTTGTTATTTTTTCTTTTGCTTCATTTTAATGGTTTACCCGCGTCCAAATTATACATAGCGGAGGTGGAGACACATGTTGGATGTCCATCACGGTTGGCTGCGTAGGTTGGGGCAGTCAACATTTTTAGACAAATGTAATTATTTGTTTGTTTGTTTGTTGTGTGTAGATGGATTCTATAGCCAAAGTTAAAATCCACGATTGCGGGAGGATAGCGTGTGCAACCTACAGACCCGACCATCCTTCTTTCGAAATTATATTTAGAGCACACGCCTACCATGGTGATCCTCTACCATTGGCGTGCATAGCCAGAGGGTGTCAGTTAGCAGCGGGTCTCGGCATAACCGCCTTTATCCGCACAGAGTACTACAAATCCCTCAACGAAACGCATCTTTCGCTAATTTTTAATAATTCAAATGACAGGGATCAACCAGAAGATGAAGGAATTGACATGGACCTAGAGGATGCATTCGATGCTGAGGATTATTTTAAAGATAATTATATATTTTTTCCTGTGGCACACCCGCTGAACCCAAATTTTGTCGTTGACAGGATGCCATACACTCATGGATCGATAGTGATCAACGGCACTGTTTCGGTTTCTTTGCTGCTCGAGAATAGGATTGGGAATAATGGCACGATTCCGAGTGTTCGGCAAACTAATCATGATTCGATAAGATCGATGCTGATTATGTTACTTTACTGAAATGCGCGAACGCCAGATGAATCTTACCCGTATTCGCTATTATGGATATTTAGATAATTTAGTATTTCATTTCAGACTGCACGCATACATCTGAACTCGTTTGGTAGACTAAACTTCTTCCAAAGTAAACCTGATGTTGAAGATAGCAATATTCAGTTTAGTGAGGTAATTGCCCTCAAAAATATCTAATAATTTTCGAGTATTAGAAAATTTGTAAAACGTCACATTAATTTGCACGTTACAATCTCCCTAATTCCTATTTGTATCTGTAAAAACGTTTTAATTTGATCAATAATTAGTTAGGTTCGACTATTGTAAAATAATTCGGTTTTCTGTGCAACTTGAAGTAGATGTACAGGGAAATTCAAAATTACACACATTAGTTTTATTATCAGAAAACGCAAATGAACGATTGGCGATTACACAAACAGTTGGACCAGTATCTGAAAACCCAACGTTACGGCTACTCTTAATGATTTGGGAAATTGTTTAAATACTGCGTTAGAATGCACCCTGCTTCGTTTAACTGGTGTACAGTTAAGCGACAATGGGAGTTTGGTGTTTGACTTCCAAAGTTACTATGAATAAAAATAAGCATATTTTTATACTAACAATAAATTAACCTATGTAAATAGAGTATACCAACTCCTGTTCAAATCGTCTGTTCCGTTCGACGTCG
>NW_026267434.1:100089-101612 GCF_000697945.3 Frankliniella occidentalis | reverse complement strand
GGGGGGGGTAATGTATGCCAGTGGCATTCCTATCGAACCCACTGATGACATTAAAAAGTCGTCACAGTACAAAATTGTGTTCATGGGTGTCACCACAATGAACCGGCTACTGACACAGCATTACAATGGTGTGACACGGCCAATGATCTATTTTGGTTCAGGTCATAGCTTTGCTTTGCGCCTGTCCACGTTGAGGATGTAAGTCTCTTCAGCATCAACTTCCTCCATCATGGCCATCCCAAACTGTGGTATGTACCACTGTTTTAAACATGAGATTGTTTCTCTTCTTTTAGTCATTGTCATCATTTTTTATTTTACATCTTTAATTCAGGTTTGTCGTTGAACCAAGCAATGTCAACAAACTCAGAAACTGTCTTCTGGATGAAAAGACCATTAGCGGTCATAGCTCCTGCCCCAATGGACCGCTAGGGCACAAGTATTTTATACCAACAGCAAAATGGATGGATGAGAAGAAAATAAAATACAATGTGGTAAGGAGACTAAGATTATTCAGCAAAGCATTCACCCAATGACAGACTTGTTCATCAGCTGATGATCACGATTATTCATTTGCACAGATCATACAGAGACCCAGACAGGCCGTTGTGCTCTACCCCAACGCGGCCCATTGGGTCATCAACTTGGGCAATAACTGTGCGGAGGCCTCCAATTTCCCCTCAATGATGTGGCTTCCTTACGGCTTGGCAAGCCTCAAATGCCACTGCATGTAAGTTATACATCACTGCGGGCCCAGACAGGTGGTTCTGATGAACCGAAGCAGTCACCTTAAAATTCTTTTATCATTGCAGTGGTACTGAAGTCCACATGGACCTCAGGAGGATGGTATCCGCACTGAAGCCAGAGTGGCTTGACTGCCTGAAAAATGGGCTCGTCCCAAAGGACATTAAAGAAGAGGAAAATCCTAAGTTTTATGATCGGATTATCCTGGCATGCAGATGCACTGTGGTAAGTCTGACAACCGTTTACAATTTTAAGGTTCTAATGAGGTAATGACTTTTATCAAAATCTGTTTGCCGCAGAATGCACAAGTAGACGACAGAGTTCAGCCAGAAGCCAATGAGGATAGTGACGAGGAGGAATCTGAAGAAGACGAGGAGGATCTTCCAGAACTACCAAAAAAGCGATTCCGAATGGAATACAAATGCACGTTGACGGTCTGTTCCCAAATATTCAAGGGAAGGAAGAAGAATAACCTTTGGAATCATCTTCAAACTCATGCCCATGAGCCCAATTTCCAAGAGTGCGTAGCAGAGTACAAGACCAAATATGAAAAAGAAGATGTAAGCAAGAAGATGCCCTGCAATTTGTGTGGAAAAATGATAACAGCCCACCCACCCAACATGAAGACACACCAGGCTAGAAAAAACTGCAACAGAGAGGACAATTAGCGATTTATTTTATTACTTTTTCTTCTGTACTAGGTAGATGTACGCCAGACCACGTCTCGCGTAACAGGCTTCGCGATATCTCACGAAACACTGTTACGCTGCGACGCGCCTGGC
>NW_026267434.1:97064-100039 GCF_000697945.3 Frankliniella occidentalis | reverse complement strand
AGAAAGAACTGTTTGCTAAGGAAAGCAGGTGTGAGCCAAGAGTAACCCAAGCCATCCAGCGACCTGACGTCCGAAAGACGGGCGGATAGCAAGGGCGGCAAGTGCCAGGGAGCAGCACCCCGGCCGCAGCGGGGGCACCCTCTTTCCAGCGCCTAAAAACTCAGCCCCGAGAAGACAGATGGTTTGGACCGGCCGATGAAACCGGCCACGGTCCGCTGGAGAGGGAGACATGACTAGATTGGGAGGAAGGTCCAAGAGAGGACAAAGCAGGCTTGTTGGTGACTTGGTTTTGAACTCACCTCTGGGAGCAGCCGTCCGCACTCTGGAAACCCAAGTGTGTATTTGAACGCAGGAAATTATGCGAACATGTTGGTATTCAGTATTTCCTGCGTACTTGGCCATGTATTCAGTGTTTGCCGTGTACTTGGTTAAGTACGCAGGAAGTACTGAATACATGAGTAGGTACACAGATCACAAGGGATACCTGGGTCGACACCACAGTATTAGTGCGGAAAGTAATAATTTTTAATGAAATGCTGATGGTCATACTAAATATGATTCAAAGTAAATTAATTGCTATAGAAACCTACACAAATTTGTAGTAATATAGCATAGATGCTCTTCTTGCAGTTTCTAACAGCTTCTGATTCTTGCTTTCAATATATTCTATGTCTCTCAATAAGTTGCGACTGGACGCCGAACAGTTCAGCAAACCAAGAGAATAGAGTCTTTATTTGTATGGAAGAAAATGCCTCCCCTCTCTAACTGTTTTTAGCCCGCCCTTCTGCTTTGAAAAAGCTATCCAGCGGGCTTATGCAAACGACCTTGTGTGTGTCTGTCTGTGTGTCTGTGTGTCTGTGTGTCTGTCTGTCTGTCTGTTCCACTAGAAGGAGATGTGCTAGAGACTTGAAATTTTCAGGATATCTTAAGATCCACTCCTAGAGAACGAAACGCCTACGGCAAATCCTGGCATGGCAACCACCCCTAAGGGTGTGAATGGGGGTATCCAAGGTTCAAAAATTCTCCCCAAAAGTAATTTTTAGCCCGCCCTTCTGCTTTGAAAAAGCTATCCAGCGGGTTTATGCAAATGACCTCGTGTGTGTCTGTCTGTGTGTCTGTGTGTCTGTCTGTCTGTTCCACTAGAAGCAGATGTGCTAGAGACTTGAAATTTTCAGGGTATCTTAAGGTCCACTCGTAGAGAACGAAACGCCTACGGCAAATCCTGGCAACCACGCCTAAGGGTGTGAATGAAAGTAGCCAAGGTTCAAAAATTCTCCCCAAAAGTATTTATTAATTATGTTCTCCGAAGGAGTAACTCGACAAAGTAGAGTCCTTAGGACGAAAATTTCGTCCGTTTGGCTCTATATCTAACCGTTTAGGCGCTAGATGGTCTTTTTTGACGAAAATAAGGTAAAAATTGCCATAGTGAACAATAAGTTGCAAAAAAAGGCTTAAAAACCACAAACTAGAAAGGAAACTCTCCCCCCACCCCCAAAACACGATTTCTAAGCAGAAGGGTGGGTTGCAGTCGCAGTGCTTCACCGTTACATCTCTTTCTCGAGTCTTTGGGGCAAACTCAAAGACGACGGGTTTCAGCGGGCCGAAGGCCTGCTACATCATTCGATCATCTTCTTCAGCAAATCGCGTGACAGAAATGGTCGGGCTGCAGGCCCGACCATCGCCGCCGGCAGGCCAAGCAGGCCCGGCCCCTGCCGAACAGAGTTGCCGGCGGAGCGAAGCGGAGCTGGCAACTTCGTTTGGCGGAAGGGCGGGCCTCCGTGTTATTAATTTATTTTGTTGTGTGCATTTTGCAACTCAATCAACTCACCATATCTCTCCTAACCTCTGCATTGCAAGGGCTTCCTGCAGTCTTGATTCATGCGCCAAAGTTAAACCATGTTTTTGTAGACAGATGTTCTGGGTTGTGTTGACTAAAAGACACCATTTCTTTGGATGATAAGGGATAGCCAAACCACAGTTTCTTATCAAGTATGATTGGTTGTTAGTCAGTAATGAAAGTGATATGACTCAACGGATTTAAAGAACAGAAACATTGTCTTCTGCTCTACTCCAACTTGAGAAAAACAGCAACAGGCCGATATGAGAAATTCATCAACACTAGCGCGGAGTGCGAATAATTACTCCTCTAGTATTTTTACTCGAAGCGAAATTACGTTGATAAATTTCTCATGTCGGCCTGTTGCTGTTTTTCTCAAGCTGGAGTAGAGCAGAAGACAATGTTTCTGTTTTTCAAATCCATTGAGTCAGTTCACTTTCATTACTAACTAACAACCTGTCATACTTGTTAAGAAAGTGTGGTTTTGCCATCTCTTAACAAGTGTGACTTGTTGTTAGTTAGTAATGAAAGTGAAATGACTCAATGGATTTGAAAAACAGAAACATTGTCTTCTGCTCTACTCTAGCTTGAGAAAAACAGCAACAGGCCGATATGAGAAATTTTTTAACGTAATTTCGCTTTGAGTGGAAATACTAGAGGAGTAATTATTCGCACTCCGCGCTAGTGTTGATGAATTACTCATATCGGCCTGTTGCTGTTTTTCTCAAGTTGGAGTAGAGCAGGAGACAATGTTTCTGTTCTTTAAATCCGTTGAGTCATATCACTTTCATTAATGACTAACAACCAATTAAACTTGTTAAGAAACTGTGGTTCAGCTATCCCTTATCATCCAAAGAAATAGTGTCTTTCAGTCAACACAACCCAGAACATCTGTCTACAAAAACATGGTTTAACTTTGGCGCATGAATCACCCAGACGGTAAGGACAACGGAAATACTAGGTTGAAAGTATGTTGAGAGTCGGTTACAAGTTGGTTTTTTCGATTTAACCGTGTTTCAGTCGTGTCTTAACTAAGAATAGTGCGTTGTGAGTCGGTTACGGAAACCAATTCTCAACCGACTTTTCTTGGCGGTACGTAACGCATTCCTCACCGCGTCCCAACACACAAAAGTGAGTT
>NW_026267434.1:93720-97014 GCF_000697945.3 Frankliniella occidentalis | reverse complement strand
CACAGGACGCTTTATTTTTACTCAAATATGCAAAGTGATTTACCGGTCACATTATTTATTTGATGATGCACTTCAGTAAATCGCGAGACTTAAATGGTCGGGCCGAAGGCCCGACCATCGCCGCCGGCAGGCCAGCTCCGCTTCGCTCCACCGGCAACTCCGTTCGGCAGGGGCCGGGCCTGCTTGTTTTTTTAATGTTATTATAACTTTCGCTTGGAGGTTAATTGGAGTTAGCCCGCGGAGCGATTCTGTCTGGGCTTTCGTCGAGGAGATGATGGATGTACACTACTAGACCGTTAGGTGCAGACTGAGTTGAATGTGTTGTAACATGGACAGGCTCTGGCTATCTGATTTTAACATCCTGGTCCGTGCGTGCAGTCTAGATTTGCTATTGCCATAAGCGCGAATCTATATCTAGCGTGTTGGCTAGTAACGTCCGGTCCTATTCCGCGCGTGTAGCGAGATGTGTCCTTATCCATGGTCATCTGTGTGGCGTTGTTGGTGGCATGATTTTGTTTTCATATGCAGTATGTACCGGGTATAACTGAATATGCAGCAGTGTTTTGCGGGATTGCCTATTCTTCTCTTTTGTAAGGTGTAGGCCAGTTTAGTCTAGTACAGTACAGTACACTACAATTACAGTAAAGTTTGCTGTACAGCACAGTATGGTGCAATCTCATATAGCTTGACTTAAAACCCGCTATACTATACTACTGGAAACGGTAAGTTCGAAACAGGTGTTGTGGCGCCCTCCCGCACACACCTTTGTCTCCCTAGTAGAGGCACGCGTGAAAGTGGGGTTAAATTCCTGTTGTGTTTTTGTCCTAGGTATGGCTGCTCCTTCGCCTGTTTTCGTCGAGAAACGGTATGGCATCAGTCACTTTAAGATCTGCCAGGAATTGTACACCGATGTCGAATCCCTTTTGGAGATCATGTACCAACGAGACGTGGTCGAACAGGGAGCTTTCGTGGTAAGAATGCTACAGTCTGGGTACACACTACAATCTTGTGCACTTTATTGTGCATAAAATTGCAGGATTGTTTACATCAACGAGTATGCACACATTTGTGTCCATTATTGTGTACAAAATGTGCATCATTATGCACACACTGTACATGGTTATGCATAAAATAGTGCAACAATAAAGTGCACAGGGTTGTAGTGTCTACGGAAAGCCTACATTGCAATTTCACACGTTTTTTATCTGGTTTTTTGCTGGCCCTAGGCGGAGATGGAAATGGACAACCTACACTCACGGACCACTTTCACGGAGACAATCAAAGTGGACCTGCGCCGCGACAACTGTCAGAGTGAGATGAGCAGAGCGCATCGCATACAAGTGGATGCGAAGTCCAGGAAGCTGCGGTCCTACAAGGTCACTACACATCACCCGTCCGACGCCGATCAATCGGAGAGCGTGAGAGTTCTGCTCGAAGAGAAGAGAGAACAGTTTTTGGCAGGGTTCCTCGAAACCGACCTAAACCTCCCTGTAAGTGTCAACGAAGACATTTTTATTTTTTTAATCCGGCGTTTTCCGTGGCATTGTTTGACTTGATCGTTTCCTGTCTTTTCCCTTTTTTGACACAGGCAGGATGTGCTGGACCTCGGTGTGGACACCTGCCTGGACACACTGTTCAGGATTATGGAGATGCGCTCGATAAAACATCAACTCTGGTATCTCCCTAATATAACGCCGACAAGTGCCACGGGCATGGATTCTGCTCCAAATTGTGACATGAAAAACATGCGGTCTCAAATCCACCATCTCGGACAAAAGAAACCCGCTGGAATCGTGACGCCCACGATCTACGGAGGCAGCGAAGGGGCCCCGTTCGCGTGTCACAGGGATGACCTGGCATTTGAAGCCGTGAACCAGCAAGTCGCTGGAGGAAATAAAGTCTGGTGAGTTCACATTCCCGATCATCTGACTCCACTCTGACAATTTTAGTCATTTTTTTAACGATTTTCCTCTTTCCTGTAGGTTTGTCATCCCACCCACGGATCACAATGCCTTCTGAAACGTTCTCGCAGCGTTGGGCTACAACCAGGCAGAGGGGAGCTGCAGAAACCTACTGAATCACAAACACTGTTTTATTGACCATATTGAAGGCTGGCATACCAGTGCACACGGTCAGTTTTCCTCCTGAGCCCTCATGTCAGAGGAATAGATGAATTGAATCTCACCAAGGTGCCTCTTTCACTGTTTCAGATCGTCCAGCGACCAGGACAGATTGTATACCTCTTCCCACATGCAATACACTGGGGATTTAACGTCTCGTACAACCTCAATCAAGCGGTAAACGTTGCATCCAAGGCATGGGCCTTGTGTGGAGTCGCCGCTCAGAAACCCTGCAATTGTCCGACGTACGTAGAACCTGACACAAACCTTTTCGTATATGACTTATACTATGAATTCTCAATGTCATTAAGAGTATTGTATCACTAGGTAGATGTACGCCAGACCACGTCTCGCGTAACAGGCTTCGCGATATCTCACGAAACACTGTTGCGCTGCGACGCGCCTGGCATACATCTACCTAGGCCTGCGGCGCTGACACCCAACGACCCTGAAAATCCCAGGTCGCTTGCTCAATTCGTTCTCGAGTTATCGTGATGACAGACAAACACACACACAAACAGACAGACAGACAGACGCGAAACTTTTTGATCATCACTGGAGTAATAGGCTTCGCTAATCGCTCAGCCAACAAAATATGATCAGGTCGACATGACTAAATCAAGTGGGGCGACCAAAATTTGTCTTACGCAAGTACCTAGCTATATGTACGCCAGACCACGTCTCGCGTAACAGGCTTCGCGATATCTCACGAAACACTGTTACGCTGTGACGCGCCTGGCGCACATATAGCTAGGCCTGCGGCGCTGACACCCAAGACGGGGTAATAGGAGTGTATATACAATTTTCGAAATGAAGTCTTTTGAACGATTTAATCGACCATTTGATCATTTTCACCTCATTTTTGCCAAGAATATTGCCCCCTAGCACCTAAATGGTACAAAATAGAGCCAAACGGACGAAATTTTCGCCCACAGGGCTCTACTTTGACGAGTTACCCCTTAGGAACCCATAAAAAAAATATTTGATAAAAATACATATTCCGACCTGTAGTTTTTGATTTTTTAAAAAGCCAATTTTTGAGCTAGAATGCTCATCTTCGAACTCGATCTGTCTTTTTATGATACAAAACGACCCTGAAAATCCCAGGTCGCTATCTCAATTCTCTCTCGAGTTATCGTGCGGACAGACATACAAACAAACAGACAAACAGACA
>NW_026267434.1:84386-92415 GCF_000697945.3 Frankliniella occidentalis | reverse complement strand
CCCACTTACCCACCTACCCACCCCAACCTTTCCCGTCCACGTGAGATGCGCTGTTGCCAGCTCGACTCAGCCTGCTCTGTCCCCTCCACAGCCGAGCGCTGCGCCCGCAGAGTCGAGCATAGGCTAACTCGCAACTCTCCTGTGTCTTTTCTGCAACACCCGGTAGATACGCTGCCAGCGAAGATGGAATTCACTGCAACGATAAAAGATCAGCTGAGGGCGGATAATTGTAAAACTGATTTCAGCAGAGCAAATCGAATTGTGGTGAACCCGAAGGCGAGGTTGTTAGTGGAAACAGCCGAAAAGGAACGGCGAAAGTAAGACCGTCAGGAAAATACTTTGTAAGTACTACTCGAACCAGGATATTTCTTTTTGACATTTCAAGTGTAACTTCATCACATTTTTACATCCGTCTTCTTGTTTTACGCAGATTACATGTACTCGACGTGAGCGTCGACACGTGTTTGACGGCATTCTTTACATTAATGGAAAGAAAATCGAGGAAACATAATCTGTTCTATCTGCCCAATATCGAGCCGAGAGGTAATCATAGGCTCAGGTTTTGCAAAATTGTGAAATGCGAAACATCAACATATCACTCACGCGCCACATTCCGGGACCAGCAATTGGAATCAAAACGCCGACATGTTACGTGGGGACGGAGGGTGGCACCATTTCCATGCAACAGAGAAGACCTTGCTCTAGAAGCTGCGAACCAACATGTCGCAGGGGCGCCTAAAATATGGTGAGTTTACATGTATTATCGTTTAAGTACACTTTCATCACATGATGCCTTTTTAAAACCGAAAAAACTTTTTTTTCCATATTTTCCTAGGTGCGTCATCGCACCATCATACCACAATGCATTCTGTGATCTCCTCCTGCCATTAGGCTATACCCAGGCAGAGGGAAGTTATCGTTTCCTACTCAACCACAAGAGAACTTTCATTGATCCCAGGACGGTTTTGAAAGCTGGTATTCCTGTACAAACGGTAAGTTTTCGTGTTGCGTTCTCTTCTCATACACTGATAAACTAAGTGTTACACTGCTCAACACTTGTAAGTGTGCAATTGCAAGTTGAATACTTGCAAGTCTACAACTCGACAGTCGTACACTTGCAAGTGTTTAACTCTGTAGGTGTGCACTTGCAAGTGTGCAACTAATCGGTTGAACACTTGCTTAGACTGAACGCTCACTGTGAAGGAAGTGCACAACCGAGGAGTTGCACACGTGCAAGTGCACACTTACCGAGTTGCACACCTGCAAGTATTCAACTTGTAGTTACACACTTGCAAGGATTTAACTTGTAGCTTAACATTTACAAGTGCTGAGCAGTTGAACACTTAGTTTATCAGTGAAGTCGTAAATGACAATAATTTTCAATGTGAACATGTTTATTCCTTCAGATAATACAAGAACCAGGACAAATCGTAACGACGATTTGCACGCCGAGCACCCACCAAAGAACAAGACTAAGAAGGTCACATGTGGCAAATGTGGAACGAAAGTGGCGGGAAGAGGGTCTCACATGGGCAGGCACATAAAGAGTAATCTCTGCAAACCACCACCACCCACCTCATAGTGCGGACACGCTTCGGAATTGCACACTACAAGATTAGCGAACACCTGTATCAGAATGGCGAGCAACTCATGGATTTCATGTACGAACAGGATGCTGTTAATCAAGGAGCTTTCGTTGTTAGTGAGCATGCATATTTTGACCAACGAACGAAATCATGTGTCGCACCTTACTTCTACATTGTTATTGTTTACTTTGCAAATAGGCCGAGCAGAATGTAGATACGCTGCCAGCGAGACTGGAATTCACTGCAACGATAAAAGATCAGCTGAGGGCGGATGATTGTAAAACTGATTTCAGCAGAGCAAATCGAATTGTGGTGAACCCGAAGGCAAGGAGGCTTCAATTCTAGAATATTTAGCCGAAAACGACGACAGATGCAGACTTACTCGCTTTGGAGGGAGGAAAGTTGTTAGTGGGAACAGCCGAAAAGGAACGGCGAGAGTAAGTCCGTCAGGAAAATACTTTAAAAATACTACTCGTACCAGGATATTTCTTTTGACATTTCAAGTGTAACTTCGTCACATTTTTACATCCGTCTTCTTGTTTTACGCAGATTAGATGTACTTGACGTGAGCGTCGACACGTGTTTGACGGCATGCTTTACATTAATGGAAAAAAATCGAGGAAACATAATCTGTTCTATCTGCCCAATATCGAGCCGAGAGGTAATCATGGGCTCAGGTTTTCGCAAAATTGTGATATGCGAAACTTTAACATATCACTCATGCGCCACATTCCGGGAGCAGCAATTGGAATCAAAACGCCGACATGTTACGTAGGGGCGGAGGGTGGCACCATTTCCATGCAACAGAGAGGACCTTGCTCTGGAAGCTGCGAACTAACATGTCGCAGGGGCGCCTAAAATATGATGAGTTTACATCACATGATGCCTTTTTTAACCGAAAAAACTTTTTTCCATTTTACCTAGGTTCGTTATCGCACCATCATACCACACTGGATTCCGTGATCTCCTCCCGACATTAGGCTATACCCAGGCAGATGGAAGTTATCGTTTCCTACTCAACCACATGAAAACTTTCATTGATCCCAGGACGGTTTTGAAAGCTGCCATTCCAGTACACACGGTAAGTTTTCGTGATGCGTTCTCTTCTCATATACTGGCAAACTAAGTGTTAAACTGCTCAACACTTGTAAGTGTGCAATTGCAAGTTGAATTCTTACAAGTCTGCAACTCGACAGTCGTACACTTGGCAGTGTTCAACTCTGTAGGTGTGCACTTGCAAGTGTGCAACTAATCGGTTGAACACTTGCTTAGGCTGGACGCCCACTGTGTGGGAAGTGCACAACCGAGGAGTTGCACACGTGCAAGTGCACACCTACCGAGTTGCACACCTGCAAGTATTCAACTTGTAGTTGCACACTTGCAAGGATTTAACTTGTAGCTTAACATTTACAAGTGCTGAGCAGTTGAACACTTAGTTTATCAGTGTAGTCGTAAATGACAGTAAATTGCAATGTGTTTGGTGGTTTTTTGTTTGTGTGTGTGTTTCCAGGGTCCTCCTCTGGGTCCGGCCCGAAGACCCGATGAGCCGCGCTCATCCTGCTAAGTTCGCACTGTGCCCCCCCTCCCCCGGTCTTATGCTAAATTTGGCGCTGTGCGCCCCCCCCCCCCTCCCCGTCCCTAGAGCTGAAGGAACATCCCCTAAAGTGGCACTTTGGCCCCTCCACGGTGCACCTACACTGTAATTTGGGGGTGTCTCAAATGTATACTAGAAAGGCGTTTGCTACAGGAACCCGAGCAACATTTGGCGTATACTTTTGAGACATCTTTTGGCGTATAGATTCTAGACACCTTTGTCCATACCATTCCCACAGCGCAGCAGAAGCCCTTTGATACATACACCCTGAAAGGCACTCACGTCCTGAACATCCTCACTCCTGCATGCTGCGCAAAGCTAGGGCTGTGCCATGAGAGTGGTACGGGCAAAGATGTCTAGAATCTATACGCCAAAAGATGTATCAAAAGTATACGCCAAATATTGTTTGGGATCCTGTAGCAAACGCCTTTTGGCGTGTACATTTGAGACAACCCCAAATTACAGTGTACCCAAAAGCCCCTTGCCCCGGTGGGCCTCAACCTGAAGGGCTAGAGAAAACAAAAATGGTTCCCCGCAAACACCGCCTAGAGCGAGCGCGAGCGAGGAGACCCTGAAGTTGGGCGGACCTTGTCGTGAAGTGAGCAGGAAGAGGGGCTTTCTGGTTTTGTGAAGTCCAATAAGCAGCCACCCCAAGGCGCAGGACTGAAAAGAGGAGAAAGAACTGTTTGCTAAGGAAAGCAGGTGTGAGCCAAGAGTAACCCAAGCCATCCAGCGACCTGACGTCCGAAAGACGGGCGGATAGCAAGGGCGGCAAGTGCCAGGGAGCAGCACCCCGGACGCAGCGCGGGCACCCACTTGCCAGCGCCTAAAAACTCAGCCCCGAGCAGACAGACGGTTTGGCCCGGCCGGTGAAACCGGCCACGGTCCGCTGGAGAGAGAGACGAGACTAGATTGGGAGGGCGGTCCAAGAGAGGACAAAGCAGGACTCGACCCAGCCTCCCCTGCGCGACTCGACACAAACGGTGACGACGGCGGCGTTCGATGGACTTCGCAGTGAGTGGATTTATTTAAGAAGGACAGCTCGTGCCTACGACCTCGTCCGATTTGGCTGATATTTGGTGGACATGTTCCTCGATTGAGTTGTAAAAAGTGCCAGAACGAGATTTGCCGAAAAAAAATTTATTCCTGGAACTATGGGCAAATTAGTGGTTTTGCAGGCATTTTGGGTATTTTGCATTATGACTAGAGTTTTTGTCCGAGATTGTCGTCTCAGGTGTCTCCGGATGCAGAATGGGCCAAGGAACAAGAATATGCCATCGGGATGTCTCTAGGACCCATAGTTTTTGAAATATTGTCAAAATTGACGAAATTTGAAAAATGTCTTGGGGAAAACGGGTCAGAAACTTTTTTCGGGTGATTGGGGTATGGTTTCCCGAAGAAAATTGTCCGCTGAATCCAATGAGCACAAGCCCATATTTTTAGCTCGAGCCGTTTAGAAACTGTGGTGCATTAAAGTTAATTGGTTTTTACAATTTTCGTAAAAAAAGCGTTTTTTGAGCGAGTGAGCAAATAAAAGCACAACTAAAGCCCCTGTACTGATCAGAGTAGGCAAACCCGCCACACGGGCGTGCTGGATGGGTTGCCTAACTACAATGGTGGGCACGAGTGCGAGCGGGCTTGCCTATCGCCCCTGTCCAAGGTGCCTTACGAGCCGAGCGAGACTGAGTGCGGGGTATCTTCGGACTCGGGACCGGAGATACTCCGCGCTTAAGATGGATTCACACGGTTGCCCGCCAGGAGCGCTTGAGCTGGGTTTCACCTGCCGCAGGGCGGAGGACCGGGGCCCGGGAGCGAGCGCGAGCGCGAGATCAGCTACGTCAGCTAGGAGAGGTCCGAAAGAAAACAAAGCTATCTTTCTCTGGCGAATTGCACGTGCAGATGCTGTTGTCAGACGGTCCGAATTTGCCATATGTTTTTTCAGGCTGGTAACCCGGTGTCTCTAGTAGTGGCGTGTACAACATCCGTTTTATTTTCCGGTAATCAACGAGATGTGTTTGGACCTAACCTCAACCTTAGCCTATCTGTGCTGTGCTTTGCTTGTCTCTGCGTCTTTAAAAGATTTGGTAATAGTAAATAAAATCTTTATAATCATAGTAGAATACGCACTGGAAAATAATTATCAAACAAAATGTCAATTTTATTACTACTTGGCTGGCTTTCTCAAAATTCTTTTGGTGTATAAATTTTGAACATCATTCTCAGTAAAATAAAGTTTTCCATTTAAGTCTAGCATCTGGACCTCACAGAGAATGTGGGGAAATGGCACTGTAGCACTCTTCACATCGTTGGGCCAGCTGAATTCCTTTGCAGGGAGTTTTGGCATTAGAAGGGTAACATCAGCTTCGGCTTCCTCTTCATACACATCAGTAACTAGTGACACATATCTATTTTTATTCATTCTGATCACCACATACTTGCCAACAGAAACTTTGAGTACGGGTGAATCAGGTTTTGGAACTTTTTCCAGAGAATGCACTAGAGATGGACGTTCATTTTGATCATTGGCAATCCGCCAGCAAGCAATCGCATTCTCTGTGAAAGAAAAAAAGGAGAGCAGTGAATAATAATCTAGACAACTAATAAATTAGAAATAAAAAATAAAAACTATTTTGTTATCTTACCTGTCTGTGGTTTGATGTAGTGAAATGTCCGTGTTCCTGGTAATGTTTCTAATGTTGGCATCATTTCGTGGTATAGCCTTCTTTTTGGTTCTACTTCAGCTTTAGTAATAAATTTGAAAATAAATTTTTCCTTCATCTCTTGAATGCAGAAATCAAATAAATCCATAGCACTGATTATTTGATTATCAAGAGGTCGCTGCAGGCTAGCATTTCTTGCTTTCCTCTTGACTGATCCTCCATCGGCATCACACTGTGACTTGCCATGGCTAGTTGCAAAATAAGAGTGAGATGCTTTTAATCCCAACTCTGCTTCATGAGTGCAAAGGTTTTTAAAGTACCCCTTACTTTTGTACTGGCATGCACAACCATCTGTGCAATAAATAATTTCTTTAATATGAGGCAAGTTTTCTTTCAAATAACTCACAGTCTCTTCTTGTATTTTTCTAACTAATGCCACATCGTGCTCAAGGTCATCAGAAATAAATATTATAGTCTTATGCTCTGTTACATTTTCACTATTCTTATGATAAATAACAGTTGGATGTACAGTTGCTTGTTTTGGTGACCAGTGATAAGATTGCACTGCTTTTTGGACTAAACAATTATAGTTCATAGCAAAGTCCATAGCAATCATTACCGTATCAGATGGAAGATCAGATTTCAAATTTTTTACATAATCCCTTTGACTGCAAGATATAAAATCATGAGGAATTAAGTCAGACATCTGCTTTGCAGCCATTTCAAGTAAATCAGAGCGGGAACAAAGTTGAACAACCATTTCTGTTCTACCATCCGCTGATTTCCACTGCCTAAATTTTACAGTTTCTTCAAGGAAATCAAACTCATCTTCTGTTGAAAACAACTCATTCTCTGGAACACCAATTCCAAGATTTGGCATTTTTATTTGTTTTCTGAGAATTTCATAAATGTTTTCCACAGTTGGGCACTGGTCACAGATTCTCAACATGCATGCTCTATCTTGAGTATTGCACACACACAACGGAATTAAATCCCTGTAATGATGAGGGATATCCAAAGCATAAGTGATCAGCTTAAAGTTTTGATGCGTCTGACAAATGCATTGCTCGTGTGTCCCTGCATGTCCAGCAGTAATACACCACTTAGGCTTTAGAGACCAAAACATTGATAAGCCGACCTTTATTCCATCCTTTTCTTCTTTGAACGCTTTGTATAACTCAGGAATATTGCTCAGGAGTAAGCGTTTCTGTTCGTAAACTCCTTTTTTAATGCTAACACAGTCTCTTAAGCCTGGCATGGATTTTGAATTAGTGTCATTACAATAATAATCTCTGATCAGGTCTTTTGTAGAGTCTTTTACACTTGAAGATCTGCTAAAAATGGGGATGGGTAAAATTCCCTTTTCATTTTTTAATTGTTTAGCTGATGCTACAAGTTTCCTGCTCACATCAAAAAACTGGGCTGCTTCATTAACAGACATACTATCTGGAATCAGAGACAGTAGCTGATACCTCATGACTTTAGATGTTGTCGGTAGTTTTTTCTTGATCTCATCCATTAGCAGATCATGATCCTCAGCTTTCCTTGCCTCAATGGATTTAATATCTTCTGTGTGCACTCCCAGGGCCCGGGTCACTCTCTTCTGAACAATTTCTTGAACTTCCTCAATTTTTCTTTTTGCAGCACTAGCTTTTACTCCTACTGACTTGTGGGAAACTGTGGCTAAAGGTGACAGGCCCAATGCCATGAGATCCTGTCTAGCTTTTTCTTTAGCAATAGATGGACTCAGAGACGAAGAATCAGTTGAACCACTGGCCTGGCTTAAAGAAATGACTGTCTCCTGACTGTTCGGTTCTGAAAATGCTGCATAAAAAAATAAAATAAATTTAAATACAAATTATGAAATAAGTCCTTCCTTCACAGATATGATAACTGCACTGAAAACTCACATGGATTTTGTTTTCGACATGTATCACACCACATCAGTCCAACTTGTAACGACTGGTTTATCTTCAAATCGTCTTTTTGAATCTTGCGTAAACCCTTGGAAACAGATTTTTTATGCAGCTTATAAGGATTACAGCAGGTTTCTGTGTTGGTTTCACATTCATCAACAGCTGTTTCGCTTTCATAAATTTCTTCATCTTCACAGTGATTTGGATCCTTTTCCTCCTCACCTGCATCTGCAAGTCCATAAAGGACAATTATATATGAATATGGGTTAAAGC
>NW_026267434.1:83588-84336 GCF_000697945.3 Frankliniella occidentalis | reverse complement strand
ATGACAGACAAACACATACACAGACAGACACACAGACAGACACGAAACTTTTTGATCATCACTGGAGTAATAGGCTTCGCTAATCGCTCAGCCAATTACTAGCTATACGTACGCCAGACCACGTCTCGCGTAACAGGCTTCGCGATATCTCACGAAACACTGTTACGCTGCGACGCGCCTGGCGCACACATAGCTAGGCCTGCGGCGCTGACACCCGAGACGGAGTAATAGGAGTGCATATACAATTTTTCGCAATTAAGTCTTTTTAACGATTTAATCGACCATTTGATCATTTTCACCTCATTTTTGTCAAGAAATGCCCCCTAGCATCTAAACGGTACGATATAGAGCCAAACGGACGAAATTTGCGCTCATGGGGTTCTATTTTGACGAGTTACCCATTAGGAACCCATAAAAAATATTTGATAAAAGTTCATTTTGCGACCTGTAGTTTTTGATTTTTTAAAAAGCCAATTTTTGAGCTAGAATGCTCATCTTCGTACTCGATCTGTCTTTTAATGAAACAAAACGACCCTGAAATTCCCAGATCGCTATCTCAATCCATTCTCGAGTTATCGTGCGGACAGACAAACAAACACACAAACAAACAAACCCACAAACAGAATGAAACTTTTCCGGTCAGTGGAGTAATGGGCTTCGCTAATCGCTCAGCCAACTAGCTATATGTACGCTAGACCACGTCTCGCGTAACAGGCTTCGCGATATCTCACGAAACACTGTTACGCTG
>NW_026267434.1:82969-83538 GCF_000697945.3 Frankliniella occidentalis | reverse complement strand
AGCAGGCCCGCCCTTCCGCCAAACGAAGTTGCCAGCTCCGCTTCGCTCCGCCGGCAACTCCGTTCGGCAGGGGCCGGGCCTGCTTGGCCTGCCGGTGGCGATGGTCGGGCCGACCATTTCTGTCACGCGATTTGCTGAAGAACATGATCGAATGATGTAGCGGGCCTTCGGCCCGCTTAAACACGTTTTTTTATAGTTTGCCCCAAAGACTCGACAAAGGGATGTAACGGTGAAGCACCGCGACTACAACCCACCCTTCTGCTTAGAAAACGGTTTTGGGGGATGGGGAGAGAGTTTCCTTTCTATTTTGCGGATTTTATGCCTTTTCCTACAACGTATTGATCACTATGGCAATTTTTAGCTTATTTTCGTAAAAAAAGACCCTCTACCGCCTAAACGGTTAGAAATAGAGCAAAACGGACGAAATTTTCGTTCGAAGGGTTTTACTTTCACGAGGTACCCCTTAGGAGAACATAGAAAAAAACTTTTTGGGAGAATTTTTGAACCTTGGACACCCCCATTTACACCCTTAGGGGTGGTTGCCAGGATTTGCCGTAGGCGTTTCGTTC
>NW_026267434.1:82388-82919 GCF_000697945.3 Frankliniella occidentalis | reverse complement strand
GGCTTCGCTAATCGCTCAGCCAACTAGCTATATGTACGCTAGACCACGTCTCGCGTAACAGGCTTCGCGATATCTCACGAAACACTGTTACGCTGCGACGCGCCTGGCGCACATATAGCTAGGCCTGCGGCGCTGCCACCCGAAACAAGTTATTAGGAGTGTATGTACAATTTCTCGATTTCAATTCCTTTTTTAAACGATTTAATAGACCATTTGGCCATTTTCACCCCATTTTCGCCAAGAAATGCCCCCTAGCACCCAAACGTTACAAGATAGAGCAAAACGGACGAAATTTTTGCCCAGACGGTCTTACTGTGACGAGTTACCCCTTAGGAACCCATAAAAAAATATTTGGAAAAAAATAATTTTGCGGCTTGTGGTTTTTGATTTTGTAAAAAGTCAATTTTTGTGCTAGAATGCTCATCTTCGTACTCGATCTGTCTTTTAATGAAACAAAACGACCCTGAAATTCCCAGATCGCTATCTCAATTCCTTCTCGAGTTATCGTGCGGACAGACAGACAAACAAACA
>NW_026267434.1:81026-82338 GCF_000697945.3 Frankliniella occidentalis | reverse complement strand
CGTAACAGGCTTCGCGATATCTCACGAAACACTGTTACGCTGCGACGCGCCTGGCATACATCTACCTAGGCCTGCGGCGCTGACACCCGAGTCGGGCAAAGGGCACGGTCGTAGATAGGCCTTCGGCCCGAAAAGTCACTAATTTTGTTCCTCGAGGTTTCAGTTTGATTAGTTACTCCACCGGACACCATCAAATATCTGAGAGTTAACATTAACATGTTTTGGGGTCATTTCCGTGTGCAAAACGCCCTCTGGCGCCCAAACGGTTAGAGATAGAGCCAAACGGGCAAAATTTCGGCCTAAAGGGCTCTACTTTGACGAGTTACCTCTCAGAAAGATGTAAAAAAAACATTTTCTCAAAGGAATGTTTTGGGTTTTCTGTTTATGATTTTTTGACACGTTAATTTTTTAGACAGAGGGCTCAAAATCAATACAGTTCTTCCTTTTTATGATACAAAGCTCCAAAAAAAATTAGAGTCTCCTAGCTCAAACCGTTTTCGAGTTATCGTGCGTACAGACAGACAGACAGACAGACGCGAAACTTTTTGATCATCACTGGAGTAACAGGCTTCGCTAATCGCTCAGCCAACTAGGTAGATGTACGCCAGACCACGTCTCGCGTAACAGGCTTCGCGATATCTCACGAAACACTGTTACGCAGCGACGCGCCTGGCATACATCTACCTAGGCCTGCGGCGCTGACACCTGAGTCGGGCAAAAGGCAGAGTCGTAGATAGGCCTTCGGGTCCAAAGGACACAACTGTTACCCCCAGGATTTTATTTTGACGAGTTGCCCCACCAGAGACCATCAAATATCTGGGAAACAACATTAAAATGGTTTGGGGTCGTTTTCGTGTGGAAATCGCCCTCTGGCGCCTTTACGGTTAGAGATAGAGCCAAACGGACAAAATTTTGGCCCATGGGACTCTCCTTTGACGAGTTACGTCTTAGAAAGATGTAAAAAAATAAAAAAATAAAGGTAATATTTTGGGTTTTTTGCTTTTGATTTTTTTGACAGGCCAATTTTTAAGCTAGAGGGCTCAAAATCAATACAGTTCTTGCTTTTTATGATACAAAGCTACACTAAAAATTTCAGTTACCTGGCTCAAACCGTTCTCGAGCTATCGTGATTACAGACAAACAGACACACAGACAGACACGAAACTTTTTGATCATCACTGGAGTAATAGGCTTCGCTATCGCTCAGCCAAATATTGTTTTGCCTCGTAGCCTTGTAATGAGCACCCGATCCCAGCGTAAGATACCGTTGTTGCCTAATTAGTCACGTGAGGTGTCAGATGAAAGGTGGCGT
>NW_026267434.1:70970-74165 GCF_000697945.3 Frankliniella occidentalis | reverse complement strand
CACATCGTGAACCCGCGTAGTCCTCCGCGAGCTACTACCGCAGACCCGCGATTCGGCCCGCGAATTCGCGGATAGCGCGCCCGCTGTTGTTGCGTGCACGCACACGCACGCGGCGCGCGTGTGGACCGTGCGCGTGCGATGTCCGATGGGTTGCCTAAACTTATAGGCGTTTCATCTCCGACCGAGGGGGAGGGGAAGGGAAATGACTGTCAGTGTCACCCCCTCCCGTCGCCCCTCCCCCCTTCTACTTTCAAAACTGGCTCTGGTGCGGGCGTGTGTTGGCGCGGGCGGGCGGGGGCGGGTCGACTAGTGCCAGGCCTGTTCCCTCCTTCCTTACGAAGGGGAGGGGGTACTGAGGCGCTGCGAGATCAAGTGCGCAAGTACTAGATCAAGTGCGCAAGTACTAGATAAAGTGCGCAGGTGCGCAACCGCGCTCAAACGGCCTGGCTCGTGCAGGCTGCGCGCGCGCAGCAGGCCGAACTCAGGGCCTGGCTCCTTATTTCGGCCGCGTATCTACGCGAATCTCTGTACCAAGTGTGCCTGTTCTTACATACCCGCATGTTGGGTTGCCTACCCACTGGCTGGCAGGCGCTGCGGGTGGTGGTTAGCGAAGGAGCGAGGCGAACTTGGCGTGAAATTAACGAAGGACTAAAATCGTGCGTTGCGCATGGTTCTCGGCATCGCAGGCACTTCCGAGTGGTGTCGTTGCAAACTCATCGACGTTTATGTGCATTCAGAATAGATCGGCGTTCTCACCCCTCGTAATAGTGCCCGGGAGACATGGGGTTGGTGGTGGGACCGTAGGTCCCCCCCCCCCCCTTTCCTCCCCTACCTGGATGCCCTCTCAAATTCGCATCGCTTCTCCCTTCCATAGCGACCCTAGCGTAAGGGCGCTGGAGGGGAGCCGTCTCGCCCTTC
The DNA here is from genome assembly GCF_000697945.3 of Frankliniella occidentalis. Taxonomy (NCBI): domain Eukaryota; kingdom Metazoa; phylum Arthropoda; class Insecta; order Thysanoptera; family Thripidae; genus Frankliniella; species Frankliniella occidentalis. The sequence continues at coordinate 73,247 of NW_026267434.1, read as the reverse complement.
CCTCCGCCACCCGCTCCCCACAGCGCCTGCGCGTATGCAACCTATCAGGCTGGCTACGGCTACTGTTTTATGACACTTGTCAGTCCATTAGTCTGGTTGAGGGAATCACTGCAATGTCTTGGAATGTTATTTAATGTTAATCTTTTGTCCTTTGCAGAGCCAAGCGCAGAAGAGGGCCAATTCTCAAACTGTTACCCCTGCTAGAAAAAAATCAAAATCCTTTGATGTGATTGAGAAGATCCGTGAACTTGTAAGTAGTGCGCTTGATTTTCTTACCCTTGACGATTGCCTTAAACTTAAACTTACAGAATTCCTCTGATTTCAGGATCTAGAGTCGCTACTTCTAGCCGATAGAACGGGCGGGAAGGAACTGCTGCTGTGTTTCCGAGAAGCACAAGAAGAGTTTAAATCTGGGAATTCGGAGGACCCCCCCACCCTGAGTGATCGGCAGCGACTCAAACTGTCTCATATCCTGGCAGAATACTTGCTGACTCTAGACGACTGCCTTTCATACCACAACCATCCATTGGTTACAAAAAAAATTGTCAGTCTCTTCCCCTGGGAAACAGAGGTAAGGACAGACTATTTTTGTAATGGAAGGTAATTATTTTGTAACTATTAACAAGATTACTAATTAATACTATCTTTACAGAATGAGTACTACGTCGCTCCTAAAACTGAGAACAAAGCAGCAAACACATGCCAAGGGTAAACTGGTCTCTGCAATCAGGAATATTAACAGCAAGAGGAATCTGCTTGGACAAGTCAATGAACCCTCAACATCAGGTGGTGATAACAGCAGACAACTCTCAAATCAGACTACTTGTTTCCGGGCCATTGTTGCAATAGGTATGTGTTTTCATCTTGCCTGTTACCTTTATTTGTATATCTTACGCCAGTATCTGATTCATTTTTTTTATTTCAGCTGACACATCAGAACGTCAGGGAGCCAGGGCATGGCTGGTGCACGGAAGGACACCTTGGCCCAAAGTAATTGAGAACTGGATTTTGACTGCTCCACACCGTTTTCGGACGCATTTCATCACTAGTACATCAGGATTCGTCAATGAATATATAAATTCATTGCCAATTCTGAGCCATAAATCTGGACACCAATTGGTGGGTATTTACAGCGTTCGAGTATTACTTTCAATTTCAATTGTCAATAGGCAACATGGACATTTTAATAATTATTTGAATTTACAGCTTTTGGAAGACTTTAAGCTGCTGTACCCTGGGGCCTCGAGCAGACTGTATGACGTTTGGGAAATTTTCGCAGGACGTTAGCTCTTGCTAAGAAAGAGATCAAGGATCAAGAAGCTATTGCCATTCTCAAATTGGCCGAAAACAAGTCTCTACTCTCTACTCTCTACTCTGAAGTACTTGGATAATACAATGTTTTATATTGCTTATATACTGCTCTATTTTCAGAATAGAATTCAATATCTAAACGAAACTTTTGGTTTTCAGATGGTGTTGCAAGTGTAATTTTACACATTTTGGCGAATATTAAGTCGAACCATAGTATCCAGCAAGAAGGCAAACGAGTCAAAGTCTCTGCAGGGAAATGTAGAAATAGTTACTTGCTCACTGTCAAGGTAAAAATTATTTAACATGTTCATTAAAAATAATTCTAATAGGCACATATAATGATTGTTTTTTTTTTACTTTTCAGACAGCCAATGATATTACCAGAGCACTTGAGGAGAGAAGATCTGAGTTAATCGACGAAAACGGTGGTGGTCAACCTTTAATTGTTTTAGTCTGTTCCTCCCCAGACAATGTCCGGTCTGCTCATGTCAGCGTGGCATCACTAAGGTATGACCTCGATAGTGTGTTGGAGGCTTTGGATGTTTGTTTTAAACTGTATCAATCGCTCCACTGTAAATACCCACCTGAAAGTAAACATATCTGGACTGTTCTTCAACGTGGAATTTATAAAATTAACTTAAAGGGCGACACCAATATTTTGCACAGCTGGATCAAACTTTATGATCTGTCTGCCTAAATTATTTGCCGGTTGTTTATCTGGTACTGAACTAACGTTCTAATTTGTAATACATTTTCAAATAGTTGTCCCTATTCTTCAAAATGTTGTATTGTTGCTTGTGCAACCGTGAATTTAATGAGGCCGAAGAACTAATGACCCATCTTGTATTCAATCACCATATTGTTGTAAATAACTGCTCTCTGAGGTGTGGTCAGCCAGGTGGATGTGCAAACCAAACGTTTTCACGCTTGTATGCACTTAAAGCTCATTTGAAAAAACATCACGCT
>NW_026267434.1:69600-70920 GCF_000697945.3 Frankliniella occidentalis | reverse complement strand
ACACGAGGTCGTTTGCATAAGCCCGCTGGATAGCTTTTTCAAAGCAGAAGGGCGGGCTAAAAACAGGTCGTTTGGGTCAACCCTTAACTCGGTTCCCACAACCGAGTCGAGGGGTTGGTTTTCGACTTACTAGGAACTTGGTTGCTGGAACTTACTTTTTGGGTTGAAGTGTGCTGGTCATAGGGACCGAAGAGAGTTGGTTGTGGTCACCGAGTACATGGTGAAGGGTACGTGTGTGAGACTGGTTGTGGTAACTAGGTTTACAGCTGAGCCAACCCAGTTTAACATGGTTATGGTGATTATGCTATAGTTTATTACACCCGTACGCTGCTCGGTTGTGAGAACTATCTTTTCTGTTGCAGTGACTGTGCCTTGGATAGTACTGATCACCCTGTTCGTAGTTCACAAAACCCATTTGGTGCTGGTTGTAACACCCGTCCGCATAGTGTTACCAAATGGCTTTAGACAAATCTAGTCAATGTAAGAGAATCATACATCTCGTTCTGATTTTGACCGGCTTACCCTACACTAAGTTGCGACTGTGGCTCTAATATTGTTCGGTCCCTTGCAAGTGTATTGCTATTAAGAAAATAAGTTAAGAGTTTAATAAACCTTTTAAGATGTCTTTTTGTAAGATTAAATTACTTCTAGACATTCTACGAGTGAACACCATTATTTTGTGTTCCAATGAAAAATATGAATTAAAAGTTGTCAAATTAAAAGTGTAATCCCAGATGTGGATTCCTCTTGCAAAATTAAAACGGAAATGTCTTATGCTCAGAGCCGATCAGAGTCGAAACGGCAAAGTTATTGGTCCCCAAACTGACAAAAGGGCCAAAAACCAACAAATTGTCAATTTGAGAGGAAATAACTCTGCCATTTCGATTTCGATCGTCTTCGGGCATAAAACATTATCGTTTTATTTATTTTCCCTTCTGAATTTTCATGGTGTAATACATCTTCTATCCGAAAACGGGCCTTCGGCCAGTTGGAGTGATGGCTTGCTTTGGACCATCTTTTTGCCAGGTACGTTTTCTGTCTCCTTCGTAATCAAAACTCAACAAACGAAGTATTCTTTTCATATGCTGAACATCTTTGGCTGTGTGTGCCGCAGTTTGTAGAATACATGCAAGTTATGCCAAATCCCTTCTAAGTTATTGATGTTAGCTTATGAATCAAATAACACACCTATGAAAAGATACATACACCCAGAAAAATGCGTTCTTGATTCAAGCCCAGCGCCGTACTCAACATTGTGTACTTGAGAATTGTTCTTGATTCAAGTCCCATTTGCTCTCGTACAACGGCTGGGTGCGCCGA
>NW_026267434.1:68848-69550 GCF_000697945.3 Frankliniella occidentalis | reverse complement strand
ACTGCTCTCTGAGGTGTGGTCAGCCAGGTGGATGTGCAAACCAAACGTTTTCACGCTTGTATGCACTTAAAGCTCATTTGAAAAAACATCACGCTTTTCACAACTTAAGGGGAGGGTATACTGAAAATATGGCGGTTTTGGGCCAAAAAATCGAAAATGAGTTTTTGACGGAAAATCGTTCTTTGAACCTTCCTCTACAAGGTACAAGTCGGGTCTTTGCTCAGAAAATTTTTTTAGGGGCTCAAACGGCCGTAGGGAGTAACCTCTGTAAATTGCGAATTTCAAAATAGTAGATAAAATGCTAACTAGGTAGATGTACGCCAGACCACGTCTCGCGTAACAGGGTTCGCGATATCTCACGAAACACTGTTCCGCTGCGACGCGCCTGGCATACATCTACCTAGGCCTGCGGCGCTAACACCCGAGTCGGGCAAAAGGCAGAGTCGTAGATAGGCCTTCGGCTCCAAAGGAAACAACTTTTACCCCCAGAATTTTACTTTGACGAAATGCCCCACCAGAGACCATCAAATATCTGAGAAACAACATTAAAACGGTTTGGGGTCGTTTTCGTGTGGAAATCGCCCTCTGGCGACCTAACGGTGAGAGATAGAGCCAAACGGACAAAGTCTTGGCCCATAGGGTTCTACTTTGACGAGTTACGTTTTAGAAAGGTGTTAAAAAAATAAAAAATTAAAAGTAATA
>NW_026267434.1:67834-68798 GCF_000697945.3 Frankliniella occidentalis | reverse complement strand
TATGTGTGTGTGTGTGTGTGTGTGTGCAAGCACTGTACCAGATATAAAACGAAGTCTACAGCTTGGGCACAGAGGACGACCCACAAGGTTTTTGTTGCCTTTAGCTTGAACTTCATTAAAAATCCGTATATCTGCAGTAATTTTTTTTTTGTGTGTTTTAAATGGATCACAACAAGAAATTAACTCTGAAAAAAAGAAAGAACTTAAATTTTGAGTGGTTACATGTTACTACAAAAGTAATGGAAAATCATAGTTACCTTGACCGCTGTTTCTTATTTCCTCATCTACATCACAACCTTTCTCTTCTTCAGTATTTTGAGCATCGACACCTACAAGCACAGTCCAAAGATAAAATACAATCAGATGCTTGAGGAATGATAAAAGAAATTGCAAAGAGATCACCTTACCTGTTTGATTACTGTCAGAAGCTTTTTTGCGACAATTGTCACACCAATATTTGCCAGAAACAAGTTTACCGTTTAAGAGCACATCAAAATTTGTTATCTGCCTCAGTCCTTTCACAATTGGCCGTTTGTGTTTTTGATACGGATCACAACAAACCATTACATCAGATCCTAGGGGGGAAAGACAGGTTATGATTGTGGTTATCCTTTAGAAAATGGTACAAAAAAGAGATCTGTAGAAAGACAAACGCACCTGAATAGCCTGGGGACGCCATTTGATGAATTAACGAACTTTTACGAGGGTCAAACTTGAATACAGTACGGAAACCTTCCCGAAAAGAGCCTCCTCTCAATAGCGCCACTGGAGTCTAGTTGCGAACAGCAAGCGTGGAGTAAGGGGGGAGGAGACACTGCGGTCGTGCCGAGCAGTGCTGACGCCAACCCCCCAGCCACGACCGGCAGAGGTGTAGTTAGGCAACCCATCCAGCACGCCCGTGTGGCGGGTTTGCCTACTCTGATCAGTACAGGGGCTTTAGTTGTGCTTTTATTTGCTCACTCGC
>NW_026267434.1:66610-67784 GCF_000697945.3 Frankliniella occidentalis | reverse complement strand
TTATGATACAAAACGACCCTGAAAATCCCAGGTCGCTATCTCAATTCTTTCTCGAGTTATCGTGCGGACAGACAGACAAACAAACAGACAGACAAACAAACAGACAGACAAACAGAATGAAACTTTTCCGGTCAGTGGAGTTATGGGCTTCGCTAATCGCTCAGCCAAAAAAAAGTTCTTATGCTACTTTTCTAGCTGTAAAATTAATCCTAGGTACCAATGGCCCAACAATTCAAGGACAAATTAAAGAAAATTTATGGTTGGATATTGTCTTCCAGTTGAAAAAAGTTCCAAATCGACCACCAAGTCAGTTTGTTTCCCATACACTCTGCCAAAATGTGACACTCAGATGTGACGCTCAGATGAGACGCTCAGTTGTTACATCAGATAAGACCTCAAATATATATTGTATTTTTACCCAAGAGAGAAGTGGTATTTATGGCCTTGCCATGAAGCCAGGCTCTGATGCACTCCAAAGGGGTAATGTTCAAAAAGAATGGACATTGAAAATTACTTAAAAGTATCGTATGACCTTCCCACTTGGCACAGATTTAAGTTACGGTCATAATGACCAGCATTTCATATTTCAGAACTCCGTCTCCATCCTGAAGCTTAAAAGTAATATATTTGTCAGTGAAAAATTAAGACTGAAATACCTGAGAGAAAATTCCCTTGGTTTAGAGAATTTTTTGAAACAATTTTCTTTTAGCTCATTTCCCGGATACAAAAATCAGCTGTGGGGTGAAAAGATGTGACGAAGGTTTGAAAACTGAAAACTGGGTCCCAATGATACTACTCTATTTAGGTGCCAAGTCCCAGTGCCAAATGTTGATGGGAAGTTTGATACGAGTCCAGGTTCTTACACTCAATACAGTGTATGTTGTAAATCCAAATTTGATAGGGGATTCAAAATTGCAGTTGATAATTGGTGCACTGAAGGGATCAGCTTTTCAGGGACAGCAAAAATGTAGGACTTAAAATAAAACGGGTTTTTTTTCTAAAAGACTATCTTTTTATCAAATATGTGACATCCGACATCCGACTTAACTTCAGCTCCTGGGGAATCAACTTTCACTTCATTGCCCTCACCATGGTCACTGACACCATCATCGGAGAGGTCACCTTTGTCTACGACGACCAAATTTTCTTCAGCTTCTAGGTTGCCCTCACCATG
>NW_026267434.1:65856-66560 GCF_000697945.3 Frankliniella occidentalis | reverse complement strand
AGGTCACCTTTGTCTACGACGACCAAATTTTCTTCAGCTTCTAGGTTGCCCTCACCATGGTCACTGACACTATCATCAGAGAAGTCACCTTTGTCTAGGACGAACGAATTTTCTTCAGCTTCTAGGTTGCCCTCACCATCGTCACTGACATCATCACCAGAAAAATCTGAAATATTCTGGCTAGCACGACTTAAGGGACTTTTGCTGTTGTCATCTTCTGGTTCATCTTTTGGAGAGTACATTTCTGCTTTAGGTTCAGATTTCTGATCAGGGCAAGACATCTTGAGTAAAATATTGGAACAAACAGTCTCCACCATGGCTCGCAGTGCCTCTAGGATCATTACTGAGCACGAGCCAGAAGAAACGGCAGAAGACGTCGATGGGATGTCTTAACCTGAGTGTCTCGGTGCTGAAGGGGTTGAACAAGTGCTCGGCATAAATGAGGAAGGGTTTGGTCCAGGCGATTGAACAGCCCTTGCTTTGGATTGTTTACAACGTAATTTGTGCTTTGCCATTTTAGTCAAAAACGCTGGATAATCCTTCATGATTACAATGCAAAAAAGGAAAGATGGTAGATTATGAAATGTAAGTGACTATTTATGTCTTTTTGGCTGAGCGATTAGCGAAGCCCATAACTCCACTGACCAGAAAAGTTTCATTCTGTTTGTCTGTTTGTTTGTCTGTTTGTCTGTTTGTTTGTCTGT
>NW_026267434.1:59323-65806 GCF_000697945.3 Frankliniella occidentalis | reverse complement strand
TATTTGGGGCTTTTTGTTTTTGATTTTTTTGACAGGCCAATTTTCAAGCTAGGGGGCTCAAAATCAATACAGTTCTTGCTTTTTGTGATACAAAGCTACACTAAAAATTTCAGGTACGTAGCTCAAAGCGTTCTCGAGTTATCGTGCGTACAGACAGACAGACAGACAGACAGACACACAGACAGACGCGAAACTTTTTGATCATCACTGGAGTAATAGGCTTCGCTATCGCTCAGCCAATAACTTGTTCTGTAACCAAATCCTTCCGTTCCCACTTTAAATTTGGCGCGCAAACACTGCCACCTAGCGGCCAGGAGCAGTACTACGTCGGCGCTCGTCCGTTCGGCCAATCAGAAAGCGGTAGGCTGATGGGCGATGGACCTTCTGTGTGTGTGTGTTGTTGATGTGTGTGTGTTGTCGACAACGCATGGTAAATTTGGACATCTAAAATATTTTTCACGATGGATGATTCCCATTCTCACTGGCATAAGTCCAGAAAAGGAGGGTCAAAGGCAGCTCGCGCTGCAAAGGCGAGAGACGCTCTCATGGCAAAACAATCTGCTACCCGCGCGGCCGCTCTAACCTCTGCGCCCCGTAAGTAACATTTTTAGATGTGACGTTTTTTCCTGTAATACGGCCTGACATGCATTTTTTTGAATTAAAAACTCCCTTTCCCTTGTACAGGTGCAAGTTCCTCTAAAAGTCCACCTCGTAAAAAGAGGAAAAATCAACAACTAGAGAGTCCGAGCAAACGCAGTGTTAGCACTCAAACCAACAGCAACATTGAAAATGAAGATAAAGAAAGTGAAGATGAAGATTTAGTGTATCGGCTGCCAACAGCATCGGAAAGGAAATTGTCGCAGTTCAATGAACTACTCCCTTTGAACTTCACCGGAGAAAAGAATCTTGAAAATTTGATTGTCAGCAAGTCATCTCTGATAAAATTGTTTACAAAGTTCAAATGCAATGAGTGCAAAGAGCAAAACATGTCAGTAGAGTTTGAAGAGAGAAAAGGATTTTCCCATCAACTATCAGTGAAATGCCAGATTTGTGGGAACATTGTTACTCAATGCTTCACTAGCAGCAGAGTCAAGGATGATGCGAGTACAAGACCCCCATTCAGCGTCAATAGGCACATGTGTGAGGCGTTTATTTCTTTTGGAGTAGGCTACGCTGCCATGGAATCCTTTTGTGAAAACATGAGTATAGAATGTATGACGAAGAGGTCATTTCATCAGCATCTAACTGCATTGACAGAAGACTACAAAAAATTTAGAGAAGAGATGTTACAAGAAACAAGAAATATTGTTAGAGAGCAATACGAGCTAGAAAATCCTACCCTCAAGAATAACTCTGTTATTGATATAAGTGTAAGTTATGACGGGTCCTGGCAGAAGCGAGGTTTTACCTCGAACTATGGTGTTGGTTTTGTTGTTGACATTAAGACTGGTTTAATCGTTGATTTTGCTTGTGCCTCAAAATATTGTCATGCATGTGTGCTGTCTAAAAAAGCAATGGGAATTGAATCAGAAGAATTTGCGGCTTGGCATAGTGATCACAAGGCGTCTGGTTTGTGTAACAAAAATTATGATGGCAGCTCAAAGTCAATGGAAGTAGCTATTGCTAAAATATTGTGTGACCGTTCTGAGGATGAATGTAAAATGCGCTACACCACAATTCTTTGTGATGGTGATGCTAGCACGTTCAATCACCTTGTAAATAACAATCCGTATGATGTGCCTATTGAGAAGGAAGAATGCATTCACCATGTGTCAAAAAGGTTGAGCACTGCACTTAAAAATAAAGTTCAACAGTGTAAGACAAATGGTGTGACACTGGGAGGCGCTGGGGCAGGGCAGCTCACAGAAAATGTGATCTTAAAATTAGCATCCTTTTACAGAAATGCAATTATAAATAACAACGATGATGTTAAGAAAATGAAGAAATCTATTATGGCAACTCCATACCACTGTGCATCAACTGATAAGAAGAACAATCACACCTACTGCCCAGTTGGAGAAAATTCTTGGTGCTTTTATCAGCGTGCAAAGGCACTGAAAAAAAAAAACCTCAAAGCCATGATAAAATGACTCTCAAAATAAGTCAAACTGTTCTAAAGCACATTCTTCCAGTGTATGAGAGACTCACTGATGAGGATCTTTTGAAAAGGTAAATTTTACTATAGTACTAACCCATTTTATTTTAAGTTAACTAAAACAAGAAATGAGATTTTATTTTTATTTTTTTTTTGCTCTAGGTGTTGCAGTGGAGGGACCCAAAATATTAATGAAAGTATTCATTCAGTTTTATGGGGGAGATGTCCTAAAGAAGTATTTGTTTCAAAGAGAAGAATAGATCTATCAATGGTGTCAGCAGCTGCCCATTATAATATGGGTAGAAAAGCATCTCTACATCTTTTACGGAAATCTCAAGGTGAAACTGTTTCTGCCTCAGCTGTTGCCATGGCAACCAAAGCAGACACAAGGCGCACCCAAAATTCAGCAAGAGCCCTTGAAACCTCTAGGTTTGAAAGAAAAGCCAAAGCTAAAAAGAAGAGGGAAGAAGAGAAGAAAAAACTGAAAAAAGAGGGTGTTACGTACTCTGCTGGGAACTTCTAATTTGTTACTAATGGCACCCACTTGCTTGTTTTATTTTTTTCTGATGTGATTATTATATATAAGTGATTTGTGTACCCTAACAAGGTCATTTGCATGCTATTTTGAATTTGAAAACATCTCAAAGTAGCTGGGAAACAACTGTCAACTGTTTTTCTTTGTTTTCTCATTACTTTGGTTTTCGACATTCAAAAAATTCTGCGCGCACCATTTTATAAGCTAGGAGGCTAAAAATTTTACCAGTTGTACATAAGAGTATGTAGTTCAACAGTTATAGAGCAGATTCTTCAATTTGGACCCAGTTTTTTGTGCACAAATTAGAAATAGCTCAAATTTGGTGTTTTTTTAAGTTTTTCAACTTTGTCAAATTTCAAAAATTAGAAAAAATCAGAGGGGGGGAAATCAAAAAATCCCTTCTATAATTGTTGTAGTATAGACCTAAAGGAATCCAAAACAGGTAGCCCCAACTTTCCGGCACCAAATTTGATGCGCACAGGTCAATTATGCTGGGTGCCTGTTTCTAAGTTTACTTGATTATATCTCCTGAACTATTAGACCCAAAAATTTGTTATTCGTTGTGAAACTGTTTTATGTTCAACCCTAACACTAGGTGCAATAAAAAAAATTTGTGACAAGTCCTTCATAGAAATCCTGATTTCAGTATACCCTCCCCTTAAATAGAGTGAATCCAATTGAGGTCGTCGTTGATGATCAAAACTTGTTTTTTGAAAATGACGCTAATATTGAAAATGGTTACTTTCAAAATAACATTGAAGATAATAATTTTCAAAATAATGTTCAAAATGATAATGTTCCAAATAACGTTCCAGATGATGATGTTGGCGAGATAGACGCTTTGACATTAGAAAATTTTATTGAAACGCTCTATTCCAATGTTGAGTCCTATGTTGTTCAATTATATTCTATCCCATCTGTATCAAGAAAGCTAGTTGATACCATTGTGCTTCTCACTTCAGAGCTAATATCTAATTCTGTAACAGTTTTACGTGAAAGTATCATGAATATTCTGTCAAAATTTGATGTTTTATATGAAAATTATGCCGAAGATGTGGGGAAACTTCAAAATATGTTGTCAGTCTTGAGTGATCGATTTGAATATATGTCTAGTGAACAAAAGCGGTTTTGCGCTTTAGCCGATTAAGGTGTTTATGTAGAGCCTGTTGCATTTGAAATGGGACATGTAGATAAGTATGTGCCAGTTAATGGCACTGTTCAGCTCGTCAGGGCACCTGTTTATGGTTATGTTATCCCTTTAAGACTTGTCTTCAAGCAATTCTTGGAAATACCAGGAGTCTTTGACGAAATATTGACATTTATGAACGCTAATCAAAATAATATTGATGGCAAAGTAACAAATTTTTTGCAAGGCAATGTCTGGAGAGAAATGATGGGTCGACATGGAGATAAATGCGTTTTGCCGCTTGCTGTTGACTTTGATGACTATGAACCTAACAATAGTATAGGTTCTCATGCTGGGGCTCAATCATTAGGTGCCATGTATGCTCGTTTGCTGTGTCTACCGCCAGAGAGCGCCTCACAGTTGGACAATATATTCCTCTTTAACATTACCGTGTCTAAGTACCAGAAACACTTTGGCAATGCAGTTACCTTTGCATCATGTATTGATGAACTTAAAATTTTACTAGAGGAGGGCATAACTATTGTTGTGGAAGATAGAAATATACAAGTTTATTTTTGCTTATGTGCCGTCCTTGGGGACAACCTAGGATGTAATGTTATTCTCGGTTTTATGCGTGGTTTTAATGCACGTTTCTATTGCCGATTTTGCAAACTGCATCGTGACACCGCTAGTCGGTGGTGTCGCCGTGTCCCTGCACTCAGAAAACCGTTTTGTCATGTGGACGAAATTATCGTCGTCCTGATGAAAATTTTTGATCAACACATCCAATTCAATTTTAATCAATACCTGGGTGACGAAAATGTTGTTATTGCAACGAAACTCTATTCGGTTTCCGAAGAAAGTTTAATCCAGCGAACAAAAATTACGGAGAATGAGAGAATCTGAGGCAACACAATTTCCATCAAAGCAGCCGCCGCTGCGGTTGACTTTTATTTAATCGGACGAAGGAAATATTCATCAGATTGAAGGTTCCAAAGAAATTTACTTGATTCAATCAAATTCCATTGGATTGGTGGATTAAAATTTGCTTCGTTCCCACAAATGAAAGTTTAGTCAGGATGTTAGTCGGCCACTTTTACTTACAGAGAGAATAATCAGTGGAATAATCAATTCATAAGGCCAGTTTCACTTTTAAAAACTTCAATTATTCCGAACCCTTAAAAAGAATTTAATGAGCTTATATTTTTTAAAATAGAGAAGCATTGAAATGTTTCCATGTAATAAAACAATATAGGAACTTCACTATTTGTCTCTCCACTGTGAGGTTTTCGAGAAATAGTTTTTCGTGCAACTCTGTAGTGTTAAAGTGTGTCTATTGTTTCTTCGTTTCTTTGTCTGTTTTTATTTTAGAATATTTCCTACTCTGAATTTTTGAATGTGTTAGCAATATTTTTCAAAAATAAATTCAGTCAATCTGATATTGTGCATCAAATATTTTATTTTATTAGTACGTCACTTAGTACATAACTCAGAAGAGTTTGGTTACAACTTACAAAACTCACATGCAATATGGATAACTTCCATCTGACACAACAGACATTTTGAAACATTCACATAGATATATTAAACAGTGTAACGAAGTGATACAAAAAGATCAGACCCATCCATACCACCAGACCTAAGCCACAATGCCTGATGTGATGACAGTTGGCTAGGCTGGCAGCAAACAATGCGATCTGTGTGAATAACTTTAAAAGCATAAAAGTGCTCATCAAAGTATTCAACATCTAGTTGTTTTAAGATAAACGTTACTGGTGAATTTTCGTGAATAACAATATGAACAATTTGCCCAAATACGGGCTCATATTCATTAAGATGAAACACGCAAACCGTGTCTACCCTAAAAAAAGTACCATGATAGTTAATAAATTTAAAAACAGAAATGATATCTTCATATCCTATATTTAACAATTCAGCAAACTGGTGATGAAAGTCGAGATCACTGACTAGTACTTCAGAACTTGAGCTGCTTGTAATTTGTGGCTCGAGTCCCTTCTTTGACAGCATGTGGTATGAAAACTTTAAGCTGTTTTTGATCATGATTGTCTTTAAAATGTTGACACGAGACTGCACTGAAGCTGCAGCTAATGTTGCTTCTCTGTGTTTGGCCTCAAACCTCTTCCCTGACGTATGAACAAGAGGCCCAATTAGAAGCATGTATCTCCACAAGTGAGTGACAAAGTGGTGCACAGGCTTTAAATGCTCGTTAAAGACTTCTATATATCTTTCATGGTGCTCTTGGACTAACACCCGGAGAATATTTTCTGAGCCACGGCGGAACATAGGAGCATATAGGAAAAGCACAATCTTCTTCAAACAAAGGTAATATTCCCAAATTTGATCATCTTCGGGCACAAGATCACCAACCATCTCAGAAAGATAGCGTACTAAACATAAACTTTCAGAGCCCGAAAGCAGAAACTTTGTTCCAGATACAATCCTGTCCTCAGTCAGTTTAGTAATGGGAGGCTTATTACCTGACTCGGTGGGGCCATAATTGAAGAGAGAGACTCTTTGGCAGAAAACTTTATGAGAGAAATATCGACGCACAAAAATCAACCAATAAAGGACCCGAGGGAGGGCGTAACCACAGATTCCTTCTTCGACATCATGGAGCAGGTCCCCGCTTCTATTCTCCGTTGCATGGTACGAAGGAAGTCCATTGAAAATACAATCTTCTTTAATACCAGTAACATTAGGGTCAGC
>NW_026267434.1:57183-59273 GCF_000697945.3 Frankliniella occidentalis | reverse complement strand
GGCGCCTGCGAGATCCCAGGTAGGCTACCCCACACTACACCTATGCACCGCATACAAGATGTTGCCTACCCATCAGGCGCTCTAAGCCTCCAAAGGCTAATCTTATTAGACTTCAAATGACATGATGGACGTAATGCATAGATCGTGAGTACAATAAGTATGAGATGGACACACACATACCTTAACGTGAAGATACAGTGCATTGCGTGCAGAAGCAATGGTGAGCTTCTGCTTTTTCTCTGAGGCTGGAGTCTTCGAACGCCCGGCTGGCTGGCACAGAGCTGGCAGTATAGTCAGGAGGAAGACGCCCTTGGTGTTAGCTAATGGAAGAAAATTACTATTACACATAGTCGAAAATCGCTGCTTGAAGGCACCAATGAATATTGCCGGAAGGATACATACGATGCTTAGCTGTCCGAGCGAGGGCGAGTGATTGAAGTGCCACATCGTCACATACGTCCCTCTCTGCCAGTGTGAAGATGTTTTCCACAAAAACGTCCCAAACTGCGAAAAGACTCAGCTCCTTGTCAGGATACAGAAGACTGAAGTCAACTTCATACTGTAAAGAAGAAATATGTACAAAAGGGTTAACTCGTACCGTTTCTAATAATTAAAACAGGTGAACACATAAACAAAATAGTTTGAGAGAAAAACAGAAAACCTTGCTCTAAAATGTTATAGAAAAGTAATTTAATTGGCCGTCTCTTAAATGTGGAAGTTGGTTCAAATTACCAGAGTGAATCCTGACGGGTGTTTTAGCACCGCCCAGTTCTCAATATAGGTGGCAGCAGAGTATTTCTTGTCAGTATAGTTGGACTTCAGACGCAGGGGAGCAGATTGCTTCCAGTACTTCTTGATCAGGGGCCAGTCATCCGAGCTGTTTGCCAGCCAACTAACAGCTGCCTTACACTCTGGTGAATTTGCTGTAAACAAAGAATTAACATCGTGTACTGACATGTAGTATTGAAAAACAAATATTGGGAGCGGAATAATGCTGGAAGCATACCAGTTTTAATGACAAGTTGATACGGAGTTTCCCCGGATTGAGATGGTACAGCTTGCGGCTTTCGTGGCGTGCTCACTCCAGCGAGTACTTTTCTTCTTTGAAGTGTGTTCCTATAACGAGTAGGAATTCGCCCTGAAGAAATTAATTGGTTTGGGCTCTCTGACTTCGGGGGTTTGTAGTAGATATCCTGGAATATTACCAAAAACAAAGAACTATGAATCGAATTGTGTCTAAAAAACGCAATTTAAGGAACAACTGTTTTGAAATGCAAGGAGTTTTGGTGACTTACAACGGTTTCTGCAGGGAACACTTTAATTATCTTTTTACTAACAGCCTCGAAATCAGAATTTTTCATACTGGAAAAGAAAAAAAAATTAACGCTATTTGTAAACCGATACACGAGAGAAACACAAGTGATAAAGCAAGTGTACTCACGTATGACTTATCTTCAAAAGAGCGTCGACAACAATTTCGACGAGATTATCCCTGTGTTTTTTCTTCAGGAATTGAAATGCTTCATAAAAACGAAGAACCGGCACTCCCTTGCTCTCGTTGCTCTCCAGAACTTCCTTGACATCCTGTAAGAACAAAATAAAAATGTGATATTATTCGTATGACAATTAGGTCATAAAAAATATGACGGCTAATATAAAAAAAGTCTTACTAATTCTTCTAAATGCCGAGCAGCGATAGATGGAAGAGGGTCTCTATCAACTTTCTTGCGTTTAGAAGGCTGTAACAATAGAAGAAAGCCCAACGGTTTACACTGGTTCTGGGTGCAAATCTCTTGATTCAAAACCTCAATAGAGAACGATTGACAAGCAACTTACAAGTTCTGAGTCATCGCTGCTGGTGGAGCACCCAGATCCACGAGAGTTGTCCTGATCTCCGATTAATTCGTGAGAAGTCTAAAATCCAAACAAAACATAAAAAGACAGATTATAGAATAGTACAAAATACCTAAATAAATATGACACTACAAGCGTTGCTTTTTTTAAAAAAATTGAGTGGTAGGTGGCAAAGGACAGTACTTGTAGGCAACCCATCACATAGGGAGGAGAAAACTAGGTACGACTGCAAGAGC
>NW_026267434.1:50651-52579 GCF_000697945.3 Frankliniella occidentalis | reverse complement strand
TCGCGCCCCTCGCGCCCCGACGCGTTGCGCCCCTCGGCCCCTTGGCTCCGGGCCTGCGTACCCTTCGCCCCGCGCCCGCGGTCCCACGTTCCGACGCGATGCGCCCCGGATCTACCGCGCCCAACCTGTAAATGCAAGTTACACTTCACTAATGCCGAATTTTCCATTTTACAGGAGCCTGATCGAAACGTGCATGTTGCGTGTAGCGCGGAGCAGCCAGTTCTTATCCTTCGTGATAGAGGCGTGGTGGAAGAGCTGCGAGCGCCGCCCGTCGTGCCACCCGCTGACAACGAACCACGAATCGTGAACTGCTCGGACGCCGTGCATGCCGAAATGGAGAGGAGGGAGCAGGAGCGTGGGCTGCGGGAACCACCACGGGAGGCGCACGCCCTCCCCAACTCCCCGCCCGGGTTGTTGCAGTTCGCGGCCGTGCGGCCGACGCGCGGCATCCCATTTGGTCGCGGGCAAGGGCGCGTGCCCCGGTTTGGCCCACGGCCACCATACCAACCACCAACACCACCATCACCACCACCAATTTCACCACCTGCTTCGCCTCCTGCTGTATCACCACGTTCTCAGGTCTCACCACATCATTCACCAGCATCATCCCGAGGGTTTGGCTCGCCTGCTGGCTCGCCTGCTCGCTCACCCCAGCGGGACCCACCAGGTCCAGGCCTACGACACCGCGGTGGTGGTCGGGGCGCTGCTAGAGGGCTGAGAAGAGTTAGGCGGCGCGGGGGTCGCCAGCCCGCGGCCCCGCGAAACCCAGTGGATGCCCCTGACCCCGACGTTCAAGGCCAGTACGTCCAAATGATGCTGCAGCAGGGGCGTGAGGAGAGGGACCAGCTCATTGGAGAAGAGGACGAGCAGGTCGGGGATGGAGATGTTGGAGGGGTCGGAGAGCAAGTGGAGCCACCGCGGCGTAACAACGCCCCCGCCCCACGCGGCCCAGGCGCTCGGGTGAACGCCGCCGGCAACGGAGTGCGCCCAATCCGGGCTGCGCGTCGACGCGTCCGCGACGAGCGCGCAGAGGAGTTTCTGGGGAGGCTAGAGGCCCTGGATGAAAGGCTGGAAGAGACTCTAGCAGGTGTGCAGCAGGACCCCCTGGACGAATGCACCGCGTACGGCCAAATGATGGGGCGTATGCTCAGGCGCGTACCGGAGGAGAACCGCATAGAAGCCATTGCTGAGTCTGTAAGAGTCCTCCGGGGACACTTACCTTAGCTGTCTGTCACCATAGTTTGTCTGCATTAAAGTAATTTTGTTTTCTAATAATTTGTTTGAAATGCTTGTGAAAATTTATAATTGCACCAATTGTAGACACTGTCCTTCTGTTCTGACAAATTTACCATTTTGGACAATAATGGATCTAAATGCAGCAACTGACTCACACCTGCAACCCATTCACATTTTTTAATACCTCTTACACTTCTTGGTCAGTGAGGGCCAGTTTTTCACGTTAAAATTTATCACATTAATATTTTGTTACTAACATTCAAACACACTATTTGGACCTTTTTTTAGTGGATGATCTAATAATACCCTGCTGGGCGTTGGGTTTTGAGTTATGTGCCAGACACAATAAGAAATTTGATGATTGTGTTCCCCACCACAGATCTGACAGAACAAAATTTGCAATTTCTTTCCTCTAAAAAAGTACTTAAAATAATGGGACTAAATTTGGGCCATTTTTAATGTTTTTAAAATGTTATGAAAGAATATCTTAATCAAAAGCAAAGTAGAACACAAATTTTAAAATGTGTTCTATCAGTTCTAAAGCTAAAAAAAGAACTATAGCTCTTTGCTATTCGATAAAGAATTTTTAACATCCAACTTAGTCGGAACATAAGTGTTGCGCAGTAAACATTTTTGGTGAAGCGGTGCAAAACAATTTGTTGGTTTAAAACTTTTGAATGGTTTAAGATACA
>NW_026267434.1:45174-46201 GCF_000697945.3 Frankliniella occidentalis | reverse complement strand
ATATTTATTTTTGGGCCACTTTCGTTAGAGAAACTCGCTTTAGCGCCTAAACGGTGAGAGAGAGAGCCAAACGGACGAAATTTTCGCCCAAAGAGCTCTATTTTCACGAGTTACCCCTTAGGAGACCATAAAAAAAATATTTTTTTTCCACTTCTTGGACCAACTCCAATTTCTTTGTTACCCCATCAGACCCACTCAGGGGTGGTTGCCAGGATTTGCACCAACCGTTTCATTGACCAGAAGTGACAACAATAATACATTGACAATTTCAAACCCCTTGCTCACGTCCTTCTTGGGAAACGGACAGACAGACAGACAGACAGACAGACGAACACAGAGGCGATGGCATAAGCCCGCTTCTATAGCTTTTAAGCAAAAGAGCGGGCTAAAAACGTGGGAAAACGTGTCTTCCTCTGGCTGCTGTTTACTGGGCCTCATCCGGAACCAGATCGAGCACGGCTACCCCATTTGCCCGATCCCTACCTGACCCCTGCCCGATCAAGACCCGGGTAGGGCCCAGCAGAGCTCATCCACTTGTGTTTAGGGCAAGCATCGAGGTCTAGGTCGGTTACGGGTGGATACAGTAGCCTCAAATAAGGGAAGGGGGACCCTTTCCTTGATTTACTCGATCCCCGCCCAATCGGTACCCGGATAGGACCTAGGTGAGCTCTACCGGGTGCTATCTGGGCGGCATCCGAGGCCGGAAAGATCTCTCTGAACTGGCGTCCCTCTTCAGCCCAACCTTCATCTCGAAGGCCGCAGAGTCTTGGGTCCCCTGCGGTGACGTTTGCGGCCGTGAGACCGATGTGAAGACGGTACTGCACTTGATCAGATGGCCAAGCCGGCACACGTGCCTGCTCTGAAGAGCTTCAAAAGTAAAGGAACGTCCGCTTCTCGGTAGGAATGTGGACCCCTGGCACGCACATTATACTCTGCAGTTGAAATTCCGCGTTAGGGCTTGATTTTGCGTTTGTTGGTGCCATAGTCGAGGGTCCCTCACTCCGATTTTTCGTGTACAGTGATAAAA
>NW_026267434.1:40503-40879 GCF_000697945.3 Frankliniella occidentalis | reverse complement strand
GCCTACGGCAAATCCTGGCAACCAACCCTAAGGGGCTGAAAGGGGGTATCAAAGAAAAGGGGGTAGGTCAAAAAAGTCAGAAAAGAATATTTTTTTATGAGCTCCTTAGGGGTAACTCGTCAAAGTAGAGCCCAATGGGCAAAAATTTCGTCCGTTTGGCTCTACCTCTAACCGTTTAGGCGTTAGAGGGTCTTGTTTGACGAAAATAAGTTAAAAATTGCTGTAGTGAACAATTAAATGTAAAAGAAGGCCCAGAACCGCAAAAGAGGTAAGAATTTTCCTCCCCCCAGCCCAAAAAACGTTTTCTAAGCAGATGGGTGGGTTGTAGTCGCGGTGTTTCACCGTTACATCTCTTTCTCGTGTCTACGGGGCAAAT
>NW_026267434.1:37492-40272 GCF_000697945.3 Frankliniella occidentalis | reverse complement strand
ATGAATATAGGTTAGCTGATCAGAACTTTTCAACTGTATTTTTAATAGAGTTTGGAGGGGACTATTTAGGCCAAATAGTTCGAGGTAGCGTAAGGACGGGGAGTTGTAATGTTCTGACCAGTGTGAATATATTTCATTTAAAAGGAGCGCTCCGTTAAATTGATAGAGGATATTTAATTGAAATAATGAATCGGGTGTGTGCGTATTCCACACTTTTCGAGCTCGACGGGGACTCTCGGGATAGTTTCAATTCTTACGATACGTAAGAACTATTCTAAGGCGGATACCCGGATGAAGGTTTATATGAATATTGAGAAGAAAATGAAACTCATGATATATGGCTACGGCCGGCTGTTAGCTGCGGTTAACTGACCATTGTTAAGACCTGTTGATTCCTGAATGCAGAATCGTACACGAAGATACCGTGCAAGACGCGCAGAATTGCAGAGCCCGAAAAGCAACTACGGCTACTTTGGTTTACTGTGGTGACTGCGTGACTTTATAAATGCGGTTGTACGGGTTTAATAAAACATTTGGATCTTGGAATAAATAGAACGAGAAGTCCTGGGAATGTGTTGCTACGCCATTCAAGGAAGGACACTCGGCTATTACCGGTTGAAGGAGAAAATGAAAATGTCAAGGGCTGTTGGTAGACTGTTAGGGCTAGACGGAAAGTTCTGGGAATGATTTTAGCCATTCAAGGAAGGACAACTCGGACTTTGCCTGTTCAAAAATGACTAAAATTTCAATTACTATCGAATAGACTTTTTGGGCTAGACGAGAAGTTCTGGGAATGACTATGACAATATCATTGCCATTCAAGGAAGAATTACTCGGATTTCATCGGTTATAAAATGAATCAATGACGTTATGATGTGAGAAGGTAATTGAATCGGACGATTACGAAGCCTCTATGAGAAACTGTTGTCCACCGTAGGTTCACGGAAAATTATGTCAATTCAAGATTGAATTAGTATAGAGATATAACAGTAAAAGTGTTTGCTAGATTTTCGAGAAAATTGAGAAAATTGCAGAATGGACCTGAGTGCCACTCACGCGTTAGCATTTAGATTAGGTGATAGGAATGAAATAGAGAGGTTTTGTTTTCATCTTGCCGTTTTGCAAGATCACGTTAGACTATGGTTACCAGGCATTTATAGGGGAAGTACTCTAAAGTACAGGGGAAGAGTTTAAAAAGTATTGATTTCGGTCAAATAGGATCCTTATCTTTTCTTCTGTTTTCGTTTTCTTTCTTCCTCCATGGAGTTGTTGTGCCATTACCATTGTGTAACCATGATGTCTAATAATCTTGTTTTCTTTGCAGAAACAGTACCATTTTCCGACGAGATATTTGTCTCAAAATGTGACTTGTCTTTGCGCTAGGAGAAATTTTAGATCGGCACCGCAAGGCCGAAAAATTGTTGTCATTTCCTTTATCATTTTTGTTATTCTTGCTTCTTTTGAATTAAATTTGCCTATTCAAAATTTCAAGGAAATCGTTTGTCAATCTGCGAAGATTGTTTGCTAGACCATTGCTCGGTCCTAGAATGGACTTATTTCAAATTTAGAGACCAAGTTTCGCTCGAAATCTAGAGATAGCAGCCAGTTACAGTGTTCAAACACTCATATTTCTTTTAAAGTGAGAGCCATAAGAATTACCTCCTAGCTCACGAGACGGCTTTATTTATAAGAATTCAATACATCTGTTCTGCAGATGGGAATAACTTCCTTTAAATGGACGTGCAAATGTACTTAAGGTTCAGATGAGATTATCATAATTGTAGTTGTAATTATTACGTTATTGTTAGCGAGTCATTTTCTCGTGGGTTGCGTTCAGAATACGCTGCAGATACAGGCAAGCAGTCTTGATCGTGGATTGGTTTGAGATGCCTCCACGCAGTTGTCTTGAGCAGGGAGTAGAGTGGATAATGCTTATAATTACGCTAATGTTTAAAGGTAATAGAGAGTTAATGTTGTTTTCTTTTCAAATGTTTTAGAGTAGGGACCCGCCGGGTGGTGCACTGTTGTGGACCAATTCTCGTATGACCTTTCATCCCGACATCAGAGCTTGTTCGTACGACTTCATGAGATCGTCCAGACGGCCTACTAGACCATCATCCAGTCCGACCCGACAACGCCGGGGACGTCGTTTTCCACCAGAGGCCGAACTCCACGAACTGGCGGTCCATGCTAAAAGTTAGGTCATCAATACAGAAGATAACCAATATCAAGAACCAAATACTATCCAAAGATAATCAAGAAGAATGAGCACAAAAATTAAGTGCGAAAGAAGAATAAAAGAAGAAATTGTGAATTAGCATGGACCAGAGACGGCAGTTAAAGCCAACTCAGCCAGGGAAGTCCAACCATCGCATTTCTCTAGTCGACTAGCGAGTGAGAAGCGATCGGTGATTGAGATCAGAAGGTGTTAGGCACGCTGGCTCAATCAGACCACATACTTGTGTATACACATTTATGCTCGGTTTTGGCCCATCTCAGCATTTTCACCTGGGATGAAGAATCGACCCCAGGGCAGCGTCGCAGTCATAAGGTCATACGAGGAAAAGGTTTCGACAGATGCATCTGCCCAGCAAGAAGATTAGATTAGGAGAACAACAAATAGAGTACTAGAGTAACAATTACTGGATTTAACACTTGATCACTAGCTTGTATTGTTGGTTCGGTCATAATGAGTCAAGATCGTGAATGCAATAAATTGGAATCGGTATTACTTTTGTGACTGTACTCAAGGCTGTAATTTTGCACAGTTCGTAGTCAAA